>NW_023270418.1:15809184-15824715 GCF_011800145.1 Mirounga leonina | reverse complement strand
TGAAACCACTGTTAAATCTATTCCTTTTATTCCATCTTGTATTTTCACTACTACATGGGCTCATTCTCTTATATTTGAACTAGTATAATAGCAGAGCACTCAGTCTCTGTACTTGAAAATGGTTTCTTCCCCAATCTATCCTGTAAACAATATGCTCTAAAATTTCATTTTAATTAAGTCAGTTCTCAGCACATAAGCTATCACTACCTGCCTATTTCTTACAGGATTAGAATTGACACTCTAAAGACAATTCCAGGCATTCTATACATGGGCCACACATCCTACTCCACACTCCCCAAATGCAGTCTCCACCCCAACTTTCATTTATGAGGGGCCACTGCCGTGAAATAATCGGATCCTTCTTCTCTGTCTTTCCAAATGGGACTAACTGAACTTGAAGACTCAGCCCAGATCATATTTCTTTATAAATACTCCTTGAATACTCTCATCCTGATATAAACCATCTTCTGAATCTCTGACAATTCCTTAAAATGACTTCCTTAACATATATTACATGTTTGGGGCAATAGGTCCATTCTATTTTGAATGTACATGTCTTGGCAGAAGTGTGTGGGGAAGACAGACACATGCCCAGAGTAACTGTCTGTTCCAGTAAGAACAAAGCACTGCCCCCTTCCATAATGGAAAGGGTTCAGTATAATCAATCTACCACCAGTTAGCTGGTTGATCTACCCAGGGAATGGTGCCATACTGGGGGCTTGGAGTTGGGTTGGTATCTGTTGCTGGAAAACAGGGTACTCAGCAATGGCTGTAGCCAATCACCTGGGCAGGTGGAAGTCTATGTTGCTGAGCCCTTGCATAACCTCTATGCCAGCCACTATGGCCACTTTGTTTATGAGCCCATTAAATAATATCAGGAATCAGGAAAGAGAAGGGGAGTCATAGAACAAGTGTTGTGTTCTGCTTGTGTTCTCTCTCTCTTAAATAAATTTTTTTTTAAAGAAATGATATAGAAGGATATATCTGAAGCACCAGCAACACCATCACAATCTCCAAAGACTAGTTCTCAGAAGATGAGACCCAGTTGAAAGATGAGTAAGGTCAGTGACCACGGAGTAAGAAATCTGTCGCTTTCTCGCTCTCTTGTTCATGTGACAGGAGAACATGTGTGCCCTGGCATGCCCCACTAGCCTGGAGGGAGCATGAACTGTCAAGCTGATGTCCTCTCACTCCTTCTCCAGTTTAAATCTCACCACTAATCATGATCTTCACCCCCTTGCATTCACCTTCAACTCCTTCACCCACCTCCTATCAACATAAATTCTTGGCAAAGCTACAACCTAGGTTAACCCTCACCTACTCCCTGGCTGCACCCAGGAAGTCGAAAGAGACTGTAGACAGGAGGCTGGTGAAACGCTCTACCACACGGACTTATTCAGCTTCCATTTAACGACAGTGAACCTCAGCAGGGCACTTGATGTTGTTGGTTACTAATTACACCATTTTCCCCTGGTCTAATCATTCTCTCTCTTATTTAATACATTCACCTCTCTCTTCAAACCCTCAACATCTCTTCAACCTCATTTCCAGCTGATGACCTTGCCTCCTCTATTGGCTGGAAAAAATAGGAGCAGTCAGAACAATTCCACATACTCCTACCACTGCATTTACCTACCTACCAGGATCGGGACTCCCGGTCTGTCCTCCCACCCAACAGCACACGTGAAGTGCCCATGCTCTTACCTAAAATGGATGCTTGTTCCAGTAAGAACAAAGCACTGCCCCCTTCCATGATGGAAAGGGTTCAGTATAATCAATCTACCACCAGTTAGCTGGTTGATCTACCCAGGGAATGGTGCCATACTGGGGGCTTGGAGTTGGGTTGGTATCTGTTGCTGGAAAACAGAGTACTCAGCAATGGCTGTAGCCCCCTCTAGGTACAGCCCCCGCTTACTCGCTGAAGGACACCTCTCCAGCAATTCTCTGGCTCTCTCCTTATCATCAAATTTTCAGTCTACTGGATTGTTCCCAACCACATCCAAACAAGCTGTAATTTCCCCTGCCTTAAGTTTTTCTGTTCCTCACAAGATATGGCACAAGGTCACAGCAACACTTTAGGGAGTGTTGAAGGAAATGTCTCCTTGACACTTGAAAGGAGATGTTTCTACTTGCCTTTCCAATTATTACTCTCCCATCTACTCTTAAACCTATTCTACTGCAGCTTTCGCCCTATCACTGCACTGAAACTGCTCTGTCAAGATGCCCACTGGTTTCCACTTGGATTGGCAGCATTTGACACAGTTGGTCACTCCCTCTTATTTGATGTACTTTCTTCAGTTGCTTCTAGAACATGGGTCTACACTCTTCTGGATTTCTCCTCTTTTGTTCTCTCTTTTTCTTGTTCTTCCTCTTGTCCTCACCTTTTGATGTCAGAGTGCCCCAGGGTTTGGTCTTTGGTCTTCTTCCTTTCTCTATTTATATTCCCTTTCTTGGTGACCTTGGCTTGAAATCCTTGGCATCATTCTTGGTGGCTCATTTTCTCTTGGTGGATAAGTCAGAAATCTCTTGGCTTTACTTTAAAAATATATACAGAATCTGACCACCCCTAAGTCCTCCACTTGCTATTTTCATAGCTTTAATCATCATTATCTCTTACCTGGATCATTGTCACAGCGTCCTAACTTGTATTGTACTTAATACTTTTGTCCCTAGAGTCTATTTTCAACATAGCTCTCCAAAGACTCCTATTAAAATAGTGGTCCAATAAGGTCTTTTCTTTGATTAAAACCCTCCAGTGGCTCATGATCTCACTCAGAGTAGAAGTCCACACAATGTCCTGAAAGTCTATTTGTGACTTTAACTCAACACTTATCCCTAGCTAGTACTTTTTGCCTCCACTCATCCCACTCCAGCCTGGCTTTTCTCAATCATGTGAAGAATGCTCTTACCTGTGCATTTGCACTGCCTGTCCCCTGTGCCTGACCCATTTTACTCCAGATATTGTATTGCTAACTTCTCACCACCTCCTGACCTCCCCTTCCCTTCCAGTAGATCACTCCTTTCTCTGGACAATCTGTACCTGCATTATAGTGTCTGCCTTCTCTTTCAGAGAGCTAGTCCCCCCAGAGTGGGATCTGTATCCCAAGATCCCACTCTTCTCTGACCTCAGCACAGGGCCTGGCCAGCACCCATACACATGCAATTAGCATTTATCACATAAAACTTCTTAAGGAGGATGTTTTTTAAAGAAACCTTATAGGTACATGATAGAAAGTTGGCAAAAATGCATAAGACTAGAAGAAAGGATAAAAATCCTACATCCTCAATATTGAAAAGGTCAGCATTTTTGTATCTGTTTCCATGCAAATTTTGGATGTTTGTTTGAAAGACTTCTTATTTAGTTAAGTGCATACTTACAGCATACTTTTGAACCCTGACCCTTAGCCTTATTATAATGAGCATGAATGTGGAAGTTTAATATTGTTTTAAATGTACACATTGTATTTCATCAAGTGAGTGAAAGAATGCCTCTCTACTATGGTTGAATGTTTAGATAATTCCCATTCTTTTTAAACAGAATTTTTAAAGGGCTCCACTCAAGCTATTACATAGAGATAGGCAAACTTCTTAACCATAATGTGTAAACTAGGGAGTTGCCAAATTTTCCACTTAATAGATGGCACTATCCCAGTCTCACAGCATGAAAATAGGGATTTAATTTGACACCAAATGAACCACGGTAGAAGGTGCCCCCTTCTCCCAAACAAATGGAAGTTTTAGTCTAAGACTATACAGACCATTTTCAATAAAAATTTCCACATTTCTTTTAATAAATTTCCATCTGCCATCCAAAAATATCTCGGATGTTTGCAAAGCCACAGGATGCTTTACATGTTAAGAAAATATGCTTCCATGAGCCTTTTTTTTTCCCTCTTCTACCAGGTCTTTCTATGCCAGAAGGAGTAAGTGACTTGTGACCTTTCCTTTTTGACACAAGGGTCATATCATTAGTGATTCAGGCTCTTGGGGTAGCTGTTGACTGAAGTTCCTGCAGAAATACTGCTGACACACCTCAGTGCCTGAGGCTGTTGCATTTACAGGCCTGGGAGAGGAGTGAACTCAGTGGCATTTTTTTTTCTTCTCTGTTACCCTTGGGTTCTATCCTATTACTGCTGCGACCAGAAGTTCCAAATTTGAAGTGCAAATTCGATCTTGTATTGTGGTGCTTTTGCTTAATTTAACACTTCTACAGAAAGATGTAGTAAAAACCAAATATAAGATATTCCTGAACACTGCCAAAAATGATTGATCAAATTAGCTAATGACCATTAAAATGTGAGTTACTAAATTGAACATATACAGATTGGTTTTACTACTAAATTGTCAGGTTGTATCCATGAGTGAAACATGGAAAAAGTTGTTCTGTTTCCTGTAAATGAGTCATAAGTAATCTTTTATCTTCACTTTCAGGGTAACTGGTAAGAGCCGATAATTTAAGTTATGCCTGGAGTTGCAAGAAAGGCAATTCAACTTTAAACATTTTTGACACAATATCCAAAACAACTACAAAACTGAACACATTAGACAATGAAGGTTTTGCTCTCTTTCCAAGTGACTTATCTTTATTTTCCTTTTTATCTCACTATATAATAGTAATAGCTATCACTTATTTAATACTTTCTATGTACCTATTACCATGATAAGCACTTTAAACTGAGATAATTTATACAACTCAATAGCAAAACAAAACAAAATAAAAAACTATCCAAATAAAAAATGCACAGAGGATCTGAATAGACATTTTTCCAAAAATGATACATAAAGAGCCAGCAAGTATGTGAAAAAGTACCCAACACCAAGGAAGAAGCACTCGCTAACCATCAGGGGAATGCAAATCAAAACCACAATGAGATGTCTCCTTAAACGTGCTGGGACAATAGGATGACTATTATCAAAAAGACAAGAAATAACAAGTGTTGGTGGGGATGTGGAGAAAAGGGAGCCCTGTATGCTGTTGGTGGGAATATAAATTGGTGCAACTGCTATAGAAAACAGTATGAAGATTCCTCAAAATATTAAAAATAGAATTACCATATGATCCAGCAATTCTGGATATTTAGCTGATGGAAATAAAAACAGTAACTTGAAAAGATATATGCATCCCTATGTTCATTGCAGCATTATTTATAATAACCAAAATGCAGAAACAACCTAAGTGTCTATCAATGGATGAATGGATAAAGACAATGTGACATATATACATACAATGGAACATTGCTTAGCCATAAAAAAAGGAACTCCTGCCATTTGCAACAACATAGATGGACCTTGAGGGCATTATGCTAAGTGAAATAAGTCAGAAAGAGAAAGACAAACACTGTCTGATGTTACTTATATGAGGAATCTAACAACCAAACAAATAAAGCCAAACAAATTCATGGATATAGAGAATGCACTGATGGTTGCCAGAGGTGGGAGGTAGGAGACTGGGCAAAATAGGTGAAGGAGCTCAAAAGGTACAAACTTCCAGTTATAAGTGACTATATATATTATTATATATTCTAGTTATGGTGATGATACCTAATAATACTGTATTGCATATTTGCTATGAGAGTAGATCTTAAAAGTTCTCATCACAAGAAAAAAAATTTAACTGCAGTGATGGATGTCAACCAGATTTATCATGGTGATCATTTTGACATATATACAAATACTGAATCATTGTGTTGTCTACCTAAAACTAATAAAATGTTATATGTCAATTGTATCTCAATAAAAAATTAGATAATTTAATTTTCCTAATAACCCTGTGAGGTAGGATTTTACCCATTCTACAGATCAAAAAATTAAGACCAAGAATTTAACCTACTCCAAATCACGTCAATAAAAATGCTAGAACTATATTCAAATATAGGCCATGTAACTAGCCACAGTGCTCTTACCTTTGCTTCTATCTCCATGTCACTCTTAACCATCCTTTTGTACTTTTTAAAAAAATATATGTCTTAAATAGCTCCTCATAACTTTTTCTGCCCTTGTATATTACTTCTCTCTTCCTTGTTACTTAAACTGACAGTAACAGAGAACAAAAATATATTTTAACTGTATTTTTTATTTGTTACTGAGTTTTATGTTTTATATCCTAAGTTTTAAGTGTGTAACTGAAATGTTTTAGCATACTTTTAGAACTGGAAACAATGTAGCTTTCCCCAACAGGCAGGTAAGACAAGCAAGCTAGAGAGGACAAGGAGGAGGAGCACTGCCCTTACCCTAAATGGGATAATGCTTTACTAACATGGTTCCCATGAAGACTAGGCCTTTGCTGTAGGTAACACTCTGGGATTATTTTCAAATGAATAATCTTCCCCTTTCCCTGCCAAGGCTGTGAAGCACTCTTTCTCAGATTCACCATGAGATCCCAGTGGTGTCCCTTGAGGTAAGGTTCATGAAAATATACCCTTTACCAACACATGTGGCCATGATAATTATCATGGGAATCTCGTCCACACTCAGCAGTTTATCAAAATTATCATTTACGTGTTTCCATCAGTTTATGGCTCCAGCAACTTCTGTTCCAGGAAATAAGATCACAGCTATGATCTGGATTCATCTGTTTCTTTAGATATTCTTTTTTTTTTTTTTGCGTGGTTGTATGCTCTGCAATCCCAGTTCTCTACTGCGTCTGCAAAAGTTGTTGATTTTCAGTTTGTCCAGCTTTTTCTTGGAGGAAAGATGAGAACAGTGACTTCCAGTTTCTTTTATGTTGGAACTAAAACCAAAGTCTTGGGTGCCTGGGTGGCTCAGTTGGTTAAGCGACTGCCTTCGGCTCAGGTCATGATCCTGGAGTCCCGGGATCGAGTCCCACATCAGGCTCCCTGCTCAGCAGGGGGTCTGCTTCTCCCTCTGACCCTCTTCCCTCTCGTGCTCTCTGTCTCTCATTCTCTCTCTCAAATAAATAAATAAAAATCTTTAAAAAAAAATAAAATAAAATAAAACCAAAGTCTTTCACTTAAATTTCAAAAAGTTATTTTAAAAATTTTATTCAACTGAACTTTTTGCAATTGAGATAGTGATTAATAGAAGAAAAATTTATTTTCCATTCTTTCTCGTGTTTGAAGTGTTGGTAACACTCAGAAATCTATCACAAATCAATGAAGCCTCGAAGGAAGGTAGCATCTAAATCATCTGGAATTCACAGAGCCATTAAACAATTTCCATATTTTCTATTAAGAAAATACATGTAAAGCTCTCACTACAACAAATCTCTCATATTCTTGTGGTCTTATGTGCTTCTGATGATAGAGGCATTTAGATTTATTTTATTGGAAACCTATGATAGCACTGGTTTCTCTTAGTTATCCCCACAGTGACATATCCAAAACATGCCTTTCTATCAACAATCCATTTTAGGTATATTTATTCTTTTCATTGCTGATGAAAAACAGCTGATTATTATAATAAAATGGTGGTATCTGCTCATTTCCTGATTTTCCATATAGACAATTCTTGTTTAAGAATATAAATTAGTGGGACGCCTGGGTGGCTCAGTTGGTTAAGTGGCTGCCTTCAGCTCAGGTCATGATCCCAGGGTCCTGGGATCGAGCCCCGCATTGGGCTCCCTGCTTGGCGGGGAGCCTGCTTCTCCCTCTCCCTCTGCCTGCCTCTCTGCCTACTTGTTCTCTCTATCTCTCTGTCAAATAAATAAATAAATAAATAAATATCTTTAAAAAAAAAAGAATATAAATTAGCAGGGAATCTCTAGTCTGAGCTAAATTATGATCAACAAAGAAGAGTTAAGTGGGAAGCAGAAGTTCTGGGAAATTTGCAGGAAAGTTGTAAGTTTATCATGTTTTAAAGTCAGGATGGAGGGGCGCCTGGGTGGCTCAGTCGTTAAGCGTCTGTCTTTGGCTCGGGTCGTGATCCCAGGGTCCTGGGATCGAGCACCTCATCAGGCCCCCTGCTCAGCAGGAGGCCTGCTTCATCCTCTCCCGCTCCCCCTGCTTGTGTTCCCTCTCTCACTGTATCTCTCTGTGCTAAATAAATAAATAAAATCTTTAAAAAAAATAAAGTCAGGATGGAGAAGGCTCTAAAGAAATAGATGTTTATATGGAACTAGAAAAAAAAAAAACTTTTTAAAAAGGTTTAGTGAAGGAGTGGGACAGATTACACAGTACGATATCCAGAATGTGGTTGATGGCTAAAGAGAACTGAGATGCTCTAAAAGGCAAATGACCAACTTGGAAGATAGCCACCAAGATTGTGAAGGGTGTTGATGTCATTTTAAGAAAAACATTTAAGGAACAGAGATTGTTTTGCCTACAGAAGAAACTCAGGCAACAAAAGAGGTATCTTCAAGTATTAAAGGACTGAGAGATAGTGACGTAAGAAAGAGTTATTAGTATGACCCCAAGTGGTAGCAAGAGGACCAATAGTTAGATGTTATAGGAAAGGTGAAGAACACCTTAATAGTCACAAAAGTTCAAAGGTAGAATAGGTTACCTCTGGATTTAGTGACTGCTTCATCGTAAGAGACATGAAAGTCAAGGCAAGTAATTATATGTCTTACTTGTTTTGGAGTCACTTTAAATCCCTCCTGAAAAAGTAAAGTACTACCAAATTAAATATAATTTTGTCTTGGTGTCCCTAATAGCAAGTACGTTGCCTAGAACATGGTGGGTGCTAAAATCACATTTGTTGAACCAATTCAGTTAATAGACAAATAACCACTTGGGTAATGGGAGCAAAGTTGCAGAGGGGATTCAACCATTGGAAGGATAGTCGGATTGACAAACTCCAAATCCCTTGAATTAAACGATTCCTTGACTGTATCTGTTTATACAAACATTCTTTAGTAATAAAACAACAGTGGCCACTCTGTATTTTTGTATAAAAGTTTTAGACTTAACCAAGCTCTTTTACGGACATATCCTATTTTACCTCCATACTAGCTCTCTAAGGCGCAGAATGTGATGGCAGCTGAGATCAGACTGTTTGGGTGTTTTATCAGTGTTACATCTGATAAACAGCAGATGCAGGATGTGGACTAGGGTTTGGTTTAAAGGATATTCAACTGCTTCTTTATCAGGTAAAATAATTCCAGTTTCATCAGCCCTCATCAAGGGTCCTAGCTTTAAATCTCTTCCACAGCTACCTTAAAGAGCATAATTATTCAACTACGGAGAGTAGAAATAATATTTTTGAGACTTTTCCTATCAGTTATACTGATTATTGATTTTGCTGGACTATAATGTTTGTCATGCGGTTACACACTTTCCATGGACATGGCATTCTGAATAATTAAAACAGTTACTCAGACTATTACATGCGGAACCCTTAAAATATGTTATAGTTGTCATAGTGGGGGAGGTTCAGCAGGAATGAAAATTCTGAATAAATTTTTAACATTTTAAGTATCTAGATTGCAGCACATATTATATAGATTTATCTCTATCTCTACAGATAGATATATCTATATCATCTATATATAGATTAATATATAATATGCAGATATCCCTATATAGAGAGAGAAATACAGGTAGTCTCAGATACCTGAGGGTAGTGAGACAAAGTGTCAGAGTAAGTCCAACATAGGCTACATTAATCTATCATTTTGCTGACATAGGAAACACTGAGAGCGCTCAGACTTGGTTATTTCCAAGGCATTATATTTATAATCTATCTACATATATATTCTTTGCATAAATAATTTGCCCAAGGGTCTGGCATGGGCCCTTGAAGCGCCTTTGAGGAGCCATGAAAAGCAAGGGGCTTCCATTTCTCACCAAACTTCTCACTGCAGTTGGTTCAGAGATACACTGGAGATATTACAGAGCATTATTATCTGACTGTAAAATTGCTTCCAGATAAACTTTGTGGGAAACATGTGAGAAGAAAATAATTCTTTGTTTAGAAGAGGTCTTTGCAGTCCAAGATAGTCCCCTGATTGAAATGTCTATGAATCTACAACTCCAAATTCAAATTTACCTTTCCTTCCCGTGCTAGGATGGATGTAGTCTTCGGCAAGGAAGAAATTTAAAGTTTGCATTTTATCTGTGTCTGCTGATCAGGTTAAGTTGACCTAAGTATCAGCCAATGTATGCAATGTCCTTTCCAGCCCTTAGTTTTCATCTCTGTACACAACTCTGCTATTTGAAGTTTCTATGGATGGTTGGAAGTGGGGACTTAGAAACACAGGCCACAGAGGTTCTAAGTGAGTAAACTCTGATTGCTTCATAAAATGTAGACTCGGTAGCAGGAAACAAAAACCTAGCTTTGTGGCCAGATAACACTAATGGTGCTGAACTTTGGAACTTACGGCATAATTTAATTTAATACAGTAATGAGAAATGCCAGATTTAAAAAAAAACTATGCACTGGACAAAAAAAAAACCTTTTAAATATAGAAAGTTGCTTATTAGATACTCCTTTTGGTTAAATCCAAAATACAGATTGGCCTAAAGAATATAGAGTTATGGTTTGGGGCCATAATATTCTATTTGATAGATTTGATTAATAAATGCTACTTAAAGGCAGACTCAAAACATCCTACCTTTGAGAAGTGCCCCATCAGATGAAAAGGCCTTCAAAGATTTCAAACTCACTGGTGAGGATTTTGTACAGACTCACCCAAAACACTGTTTTAATCCTGGGGTTTTTGGGGGGTGTTTTTTGTTTTGTTTTGTTTTGTTTTGTTTTGTTTTGTTTTAGCTAATAAGATAAAAATCCTTTCTGTGCTCTAAGGCACAGATCAAGTCCCAAGGATTAAGATTTAAATGAGTGAGCAATCAAAGCAGGCAAAGCAGATGGTAAAGGAGCTGGACATATTAGCACTGAAATAGACTGAATATGAGCTTTAAAAAAACTAATACTTGATTTTCCTCCAAAATAATAATGGTTCTGACTCATAAAGCTATATAAATGTCTGTGAGAATAAAGTGATCACTGGGACAACCAAGGGACACATATTCAAATTTCAGTGTGTAAACATAATGTCAACTTCACCCTTGGTTTACTTTCACACATTTTACTGTGAGTACGATTAGCAGAATATAGTAAAACTTCAGTAAACTGGCATGTACCAGGGCATTGGAACTGGAAAATTGAATTCCACAACTAATGTAAAACTCATTGACTAAGATGTTTGAGGTTTTTTTTTTTAATAATAAACACTGCATTTTTTTAAATTAGCTTATTTTCCAGCCTTAGTAGAAGAATGTAATATTGATGATGATGATCCTAATTATTCTTAGATAGACATCATATCATCTTTACTTTTTATGATCCAGAAATGTAATTTTGGATGTATATAAAATAGAATATTGGTTTTTTGTTTTATCTAAGGTATTTCTCTAGATAGCTTTTGAAAACCAAATCTTTTATATCGGTTTGTTTTCTTGCTATTTTCCAAAGTAGAACTTAGTAATTTAAAAGTTCTGGTTAGTTAACTTCCAATTAGTCAAAGGTCTCCTATATGATCCTCTGGAACTGATAAAGATATAATAAATCAGTAACATAAACAAAGTAATTAGGAACTTTATCAGAGATAATTTCATTTCAAATGACCTAAAGCTAACCTTGAGTTGAATCCTTCTGTACTTATTAGGTATGAATTTAGATTAGGTACAAAGTAAATCCTGAAAGTTTTATTCCATTGTTGCTAGGTTTTAAAAAATGAAGAGGGAGTATGGAATAAAAATCAAATGTTTGTTATCTTCCATGAAAAGTGATATGCATAAAAGTCAAATTTCAGAAAAAGGGAGGGTTTTATGTTTCTAGTATTACAATCCTAGAATATATAAGACAACAGAGATCTAAAATGTTATTTTATATTGCCAGTGATGTCAGACTGAAAACAGGATCGACAAGAAGGCTGAGGCTCTCTACAATTTTCTGACAAAAGCAACATGGCCACCTTAACATGAGTGAGTGTCAGGAAAGGGGCAGAGGAGGTGGAAGCATAGCATTTGAAATGGACCTCTTCCTATCTGCCTATTTACCTTTGTTCAGGAACAGCTCTCTGGGTTTTCTGGAGGGAGAACAATGTCTCTCCCCATTTCAACCCATATGGAGCTAACTTTCCACGGGGCCTCTAGGGATGAAGATACAACTAGGCTGCACCAATTGCAGCATCACAGTTTATGTTGCAAGCAATGAATGAGGACAAGAAGGATAAGTGTGTATAACATGAGCTTGTGATTACTGAAGAATTTTTAGGCGCTTCTTTTCCACCAGCGTCTGTGGAGATGGATTTAGCATCGTGTGGGTAACTATCCATTTGATTTGTCTGGTTTTCCTTAGCATTACTGCTAGAAAAGAAATTCTGAAATCAAGAATCTTGGACTGCAAAAAGGAGGTTCTTTCCTGATGCTTTGAGTAGAGGTTGAGAGCAATCTAGGAGGCTTGGTGTTTACTCTGCCCTTCCCTTCACCCTGGGTGGTCGGGTCCACCAAGAGGGACAAAGAAATAGGTAGTCGAAAGTACAGCAAAGCAAACTAGCAAAGAACTAATGACATCTTCAGAAGTCTTCACTAGAAGAGTCATAAAAAGACATCCACTATGTTAGCACTGTACTTGAGGTGTTGACCAATAAAGCATCACATGAAAAAATAAAGAAATGTTTGGAAAGGGAGCAACAAAACTGACATTTATCCTGAGCCACAGTTGTCTACATAGAAAATCCAAATACCCAAATTATTAAACTGGTAAGAGAAGTCAGTAAGATGGCTGAATATAAATTCAGTACACAAAATTCAATAGCATTCCTATACATCAACAATTAGAAATGTGTAACTTTAAAATGTCATTCACAGTAACAATGAAAACTATAAAATAGTAGCATCTAGCCAAAGATATGCTAAGACCTTTGCAAAAAGAAAATAAATATATTAAAATATATATATATATAAACTTTGTGAAAAGACATAAAATAAAATCTAAATGACTAGTGAGACATGACATATATACAGAGACTAGAAAATGCAAAATCATGAAGATATACTGATTCTTGACAAATTAATCTATAAATTCAAAGGAATTACAATCAAAATGCCTGCATAGTTCCTCATGACAATGGCAAAGGGATTCTGAAATCGTCATGGAAAAGTAGATGATCAATTACAGCCAAAACACTCCTAAAGAAGATCAATGTGAACATACTCCTAAAGAAGATCAATGTGGGCAGCTTGCCTTCTCAGCTACCAGGAGTTATTATGGAGCTATAATAATGATGCCAGTGTGCTGTGGGACCAGACACAGACTAATAGAACAATGGAATAGAAGAGGGAACATATAAGAGATGGTGCTGGAACAACTGATTATTCATATGTACAAAAATAATGTTGTGTTCCCTACCTTTTATCATATATGAAAATAAAGTCCACATCAGTTAAGAACCTATAGTTGAAATGCAACATATTTAAACTTTTAGAAGAAAATTCAGATCTAGAGTAGAAAAGGATTGTTTAATAAATATAGAAAAACTTACAATCCTTAAAAAAAAACTGGATAAATTTGACTACTTTGGAATTCAAAAATATCTGTATAAAAATGTCATAAAACCATTAAAACTAAAGCAGATAGGGAGAAGATATTTACAATGCTAATAATCATAAGCAGATCATGTCTGGATATACTAAAAATTCTTAAAATTTGTATGAAAGAAAAGTAATAGATGGATAAAGGATATGAATTGGTAGATTAATAAAAAAAGCTAAAATTGCCCAAGTATGAAAAAATGTTCAATCTAACTAATAATAACTAATAACTACTAAACAAGAAATAACTAATAACTAATAAACAAGAAAACCCATATTTTTTAAACTAACTTTATTTATTTATTTACTTATTTTGAGAGAGAGAGTGCGAGGGGGGAGGGAGAGAATCTCAAGCAAGCTCCATACCCAGCATGGAGCCCAAAGTGGGCTTGAGATCATGACCTGAGATCATGACCTGAGCCAAAACCAGGAGTCAGAGGCTTAACCAACTGAGCCACCCAGCTGCCCCAAGAAAACTCAAATTAAAAAAAAAAAGGGACACCTGGGTGGCTCAATTGGTTAAGCGACTGCCTTCGGCTCAGGTCATGATCCTGGAGTCCCTGGATCAAGTCCCGCATCGGGCTCCCTGTTCGGCAGGGAGTCTGCTTCTCCCTCTGACCCTCCCGACCCTCCCCCCTCTCATGTGCTCTCTCTCTCAGTCTCTCTCTCTCTCAAATAAATAAATAAAATCTTAAAAAAAAAAAATTGGCAATCAGCACAGGAGTTTTGACCTGCTGCATTTCAACTGGACCAGTTCATCCCTCCTTAGGCAGCCTAGCTTCCTTAGGCATCCCTCCTTAGGCAACACCCCCGAGAGACCACAATATTGATGCAGAACTTGGTGCAGATCCCTGATCAACGTAGCACACTACAGCCCACAAAACATGGGCTCAAGCAATCCTCCTGCCTCAGCCTCCCAACTCGCTGAGACTATGGGCAGAAAGCACCTGGAAAAAGGCAAAATTATGGAGACAGTGAAAAGATCAGTCGTTTCCAAGGGTTGAGGTGAAGAGAGGGAGCAAAGAGGATTTTAAGGGCAGTGAAAATACTCTGCCTGACACTTTAATGATGGATACATGCCATTATACATTTGTCCAAACCCACATCATGTACAGAGTGAACACTAATGTAAGCTATGAAATTTAGGTGATAAATGATGTGTCAATGTAGGTTCATTGATTGTAACACATGTACCATTCTGGTGGGAGATGTTGATAATGAGGGAGGCGATGCATGTAGAGGCAAAGGGATATATGAGAAATACTGGCCTTTCTCCCAGTTTTCCTGTGAACTGAAAGCTGCTCCTAAAAAAAAAAAAATCACCTAACCACTTCACACCAGTCAGAATGGCTAAAATTAACAAGTCAGGAAACGACAGATGTTGGCGGGGATGCACAGAAAGGGGAACCCTCCTACACTGTTGGTGGGAATGCAAGCTGGTGCAGCCACTCTGGAAAACAGTATGGAGGTTCCTCAGAAAGTTGAAAATAGAGCTACCATATGATCCAGCAATTGCACTACTGGGTATTTACCCCAAAGATACAAAAGTAGGGATCCGAAGGGGTACGTGCACCCCGATGTTTATAGCAGCAATGTCCACAATAGCCAAACTGTGGAAAGAGCCAAGATGTCCATCGACAGATGAATGGAAGGGGAACCCTCCTACACTGTTGGTGGGAATGCAAGCTGGTGCAGCCACTCTGGAAAACAGTATGGAGGTTCCTCAAAAATTTGAAAATAGAGCTACCATATGACCCAGCAATTGTACTACTGGGTATTTACCCCAAAGATACAAAAGTAGGGATCCGAAGGGGTATGTGCACCCCGATGTTTATAGCAGCAATGTCCACAATAGCCAAACTGTGGAAAGAGCCAAGATGTCCATCGACAGATGACTGGATAAAGAAGAGGTGGTATATATATACAATGGAATATTATGTAGCCATCAAAAGGAATGAGATCTTGCCATTTGCAACAACGTGGATGGAACTGGAGGGTATTATGTTGAGTGAAATAAGTCAAACAGAGAAAGACATGT
>NW_023270418.1:15747182-15809084 GCF_011800145.1 Mirounga leonina | reverse complement strand
TCTCAGATCTGTACCTCTGAAACAAATAATGCAATATATGTTAAGAAGAAAAAAAAAAGAAGAAGAAGAAGGTAGCGGGTGGGGAAGAATGAAGCGGGGGAAATCGGAGGGGTAGACGAACCATGAGAGACGATGGACTCTGAAAAACAAACAGGGTTCTGGAGGGGAGGGGGGTGGGAGGATGGGTTAGCCTGGTGGTGGGTATTGAGGAGGGCACATTCTGCATGGAGCACTGGGTGTTATGCACAAACAATGAATCATGGAACACTTCATCTAAAACTAATGATGTAATGTATGGGGATTAACATAAGAATAAAAAAAATCAGTCATTATATAAAAAATATAAAACAGCAATAAAAAAAAGCAAAAGAACAACAACAACAAAAAATCACCTAAAAAAAATCAACGATAAAGAACCCAGTGCTAAACTAATAAGTAAAGATAATAAATTTCCTTATAAAATACTAGAAACATGTTCTAAATGCCTAAATATATGATCAGATATATTAATGAATTTTAAAATTGTAACTTTTTTGAGCTTAAATATTTTTAAAGAAAACATTAAATATTTTTTTAAAGATTTATTTATTTATTTTGGAGAGAGAGAGTGAGCGAGCATCTGCCCGCATGCAGGAGTTGGGAGAGGGGCAGAGGGAGGGAATCCTCAAGCAGACTCTACACTGAGCAAGGAGCCCAACTCAGGGCTTGATCTCATGACCCTGAGATTATGACCTGAGCCGAAACCAAGACTCAGACCCTCAACCGACTGAGCTATCCAGATGTCCCAACATTAAATATTTTTTTTTAAAACATGATACTGCTTCACACCAATCACACTGACAAAACTTAGTAAGTCTGTTAACAACAAGGTTGAGAAAGACAATGAAAAGCAAGAACTCACCCGTCTCTGATGGGAGTACAATTTGGAAAGTAAACAAGAAATATCCAATATACATGAAGAAGAATGCAGTGTGTGGATCCCCATTTCCACTGCTAGAAATCTACCATAATGAAACACTCACACATTTTCAGGAGGAGACACCTACAGAAAAAGACAATTACATAACTATTTGTGAAAAAAGTAAAGAAATGGCCACACTGCAACAGAGCGCCACCGAACACCTTAGGAACCAGGAAGAAGAAAATAAATATTGGGGAGGCAAATAACAATGTTTAAGGCAAAATGTGTTCACAAGAGTTATTTTATATATTTGTGTGTTTATAATTTTATTGAAATGATATTCTGAATGGTCCTTCCACTCACCCTTGTGTTTTTAAGATTTGTCTATATTATACATGAAAATGTAGCTCCTTTCTTTTAATTGTTGGTGCTATTCCATAAAGTAACGGCAGTGAATTTTGACTTTTATACCAATTCCTTATTTTGTACCTTAAAAATCATGGAATTAGAAAATAATGGAAAGGTAATAATGATCACAACAACAACAAGGCTGCCATTCATTAAGTCTTTACTACATGCCCTAAATTGTGCTAAGCACTCTAATGATGTCCTTTCATTTAATCCTCACGACCCCACTACACAGTATTTGTCAGTCTCATTTCACAGATGACAATGTGAGTCTTACAGCATTAAGACACTTGACAAAGGTCACACATTTAACACATTAAGGAGCCCAAGCTTGGGCAGTTCTAACACTGCAGGACCTGCAATGCTAACTCCCATCTTGGGAGTGCATTTCCCTGCTTAATTAAGAGCAGGATATTTTCTATAAGCTTGTAGGTTATTTTGAAAGACCTCCAGGAAATGGCAATCTCAAAGATAAACAAAATCTGTATTTTAGAACCAACATGATTTTTATACTGTGACGATTCATTAACTCCCCTTTCCTACTGATTCTTCTCATCATATTTGAGATAATCTATTATGCTGAACAGGCAACTTCTGTGCTTCCTCATTTTATCTCAGCCCAGGCAAGCGCTATTAACAGAAGTTTAGAGAGAGGAGTTTGATTTAAAATGCATCTAAATGCTGATCGGGAATTCCATAGGTTGCATGTTAAGAATCTCTGCTGGCAAACTAAACACTTTAAAGGACTTCTCATCATCAGGTATGAAAGTGGCTGGTCTTCACATCGTGGCCCCATTCCTGGAGCCTCTTTCATGGTCTGTGTCCTGCTTTCCACTGGAAATCTTTGGGATTTCATCTATTCTCATGTGGTTCCCTCTGTTTAGGATGTCGGCTGCTAGCGGCCATGCTAAACTCCACCACCCATGACTCTGGCCATGGTGGATTGGACCAGGGTGGCATTCAGCTTCAAGCATAACTCATCAGACCAGACTCCCCTGAATTTAGAATTTATAAGAGAGTCACAGAATCTGGCAAGTATGAGCAGTTGAGCCACTGTAACAGAAACAATCTAGGAAGAAGGCCCCCAGATTCACACTACCAAGGTCACAGATCCAACCTGGCTTCAGTGCTTTCACAGCCTTTGAGTCAGTTTCCCCGTGCTTTTAATCTAAGTGAAACAATTGCTACTCTTTCTTTTCTATCCCTCACCTGTCTCCAAAAATACCAGACAACCATTACAAACATTTTCATATGCATTAGCTTCACTGACCTTTACAAGTCAAGGAGGTGGGAATGATGGGAGGGACTTGCCCCATTATCTAGAAGAGGTCACTGAGGTTGGAGAGGTACCCTCTTCACACAGCAGAAGCAGCAATTGGGTTCAACATTCACTAAGGACAATCTGCAACTGGAATGTCGGCCATTCCTACTGATAATCAAGCTTAACTCTCCCCAGAATGATTGGTGATCTGCCAGCAGTGCTTTAGCAAAGATCTATGTTTCAGGGCACTTTTCTTGTGGACTCTTAAATGATTCTTCTGCCAAATGTCAAGACACCATCCTTGCTTTAACAATAAATGTTTAGTAGTTAACAGATTTTATTATTATTGTATAAGCTTCTCCCCTCTCTTCTCTTCAAATCAAGGGGGAAGCCTCACCCTTCCTTCTAACCCTTTCTGCCAAGGCTAGTATTTACCTTTCACGACCATCCTTGGAAAACCAGGTTGGGTACAGGAGAGAGAAGGGAGCTCTCTGATGCCACTTGCTACTCTTGGACGGGATAGCAGGGTCAGTAGGAATCGGTTCTGTAGTAAAAGGTTCTAGATACCCAGTAGGATCTAAATGTCAAAAGAGCAGCATTTTTTTTTCTTTTGTCCAATTCTATACTCTTAGCCCCTAGAATATTACCTGGTCCATAACAGGTATCAATAAATATTAAGCGACCAAATAACTGAATTCTAAGCTTGCTGAACCAAACCAAGCAGAATGAAACTTGGAAGAGGTCAGGAATAGAACACTCATTCTGTTACTAAATATTTCTGTTGTTTTAAGCAAGTAATTAAACCTCATTGAGCCCCAACAAACAAATGGAAAAAATGCCACCTAATTAACAGGGACATTGTGAGTCTTAAATAAAATATGGGACTATGCCTAGTATATGTTCAATAAATATGTGTTGAATGAATGTATAAATGTATGCACACAGAAATCAATCACCCTTTATTAACTCAATTTAATCAGTAGCACCAAATATTTATTTCATAATAACAAAGATGCAGAATAGAAACCTGACCTTAATTATAAATGTCTATGGACAGAGCTCTTCACTATGCCCCAGTGGCTTTCACAATAAAATGCAAAGTCCTTAGACTTTCATGATCTGGTTTTCGTAGTCCCTGACTGATCGCCTACACTGAGCAGCACCAAACTACTCACAGGTAGCCAAGCCATACTCTGCTGTCTCATGTTTCTCTCTTTAAAATACCTTTCTACACTTCTTTCTTGGGTGTCTGCTTTTTAAAGGATAAACTCGCACGTCACCTCCTCCAGAAAGCCTCCTCAGACTGCGCCTTCCAGGCTGGATTACGTCTCATCTTTCCTGTATATATGGAGCCCTTACTTCCATCATTATGTTTGCTAACTATGAAAGAGAGAGAGAGTGGTGGGGGAACTATTCATTCTTAGAATACTGTACTAAAATCAAGTATCTTCTTGCCTGTTTCCCCCATAAGACTGGGAGTCTTTTTGAGCCAAAAGACCACACACTATTCAACCATGAATTCTAAAGATTCACTGTGTGTCAGAAATGGTAGGTAGGTGCTTCATTAAATTTACTGAAAGATGAAAAAAACACAATGTTTCTCCTTAACTAAGGAAAATTATAGACCAAGCAACAGACCAGATGCTAGATATACAGATATGAACAGATATATGTCCATTAAGTTCATGGAGTTTATAATCTAATAGGGAACATAAATGATAAACATATACTGAATGTGAGTTATTTTGAAAGGGAAGGGATGGGGTGCTGTCAACAGATCACCAAGGAAATTAACTTAGTCTATGGAGGTGATTCTCCAACTTTATAGCTCCTAAGAATCACCAGGAATGTTTGCTCCATATGCAGATGCCTACCCCCCACCTTCTAATTCAATTGTTCTGGAGAAAATCTCTGAAAACTAAATTTAACACCTCCTCCCGCCCCCAATGCCACTATAAGTGATCTGAAAAATACACTTAAAGAAACATTAACATAGGGTTCAGGATTTCCTCTCCGAGGAAGGTAATTTTCATTTGAGACTTAAGTGGAGAGTATGATTTAGCCAAGCTGGTAAGGACGAGGAATCAATCTGGAGTTTCTGGCCCAGGAGAATTATGTGAAGACCTAAAAAAGAGAAGGAAAGAGAAAATAATGCCCCTAACAGGAAGCTTGAATGATGAATGAAGGGCTGGAGGAGGATGAATGGGTCAGGTGAAAGGCCTGTGGCCATGTTTAGAATATGGAACATTAACCTAAAGGCAGTGGGAGATCACAGAACAGCTTTAGGCTTGACCACCTCTCGGTGACTCAGCTACTCCATCCACAATCACACCTATATCACACTGTAAGGCTTAAATGGGAGCAGGGCCTGACACAGAGTAAGCATTTAGAAAGTGTTCTGTATTATCACGATGGCAAGGTTTGCATTTGGATTGTTTTAAAATCTCCGGTAGAGCTGAGGATGGAGTTGGAATGAAATGAGATGCCGAACAAATTATAGAGCCAAGCAACTCGGTGAGTCTGGGGAAGTCAGGGGCATGAGGCAGTAGCACAAATGCCAAGAAAATAAGCATTACTTAGAGAAACAGAAGGTCTCCTAGGAGGAACAGAAGTTTCTCAGACTACAGATACATGAGAGTGAGACAGGACCCGAAATGATTTACAACTGAAACTGGCATGGTAGGCATTTCTTAATTAGCAGAATTAGAAGGTCTTAAAGCTGGCTTTGCAAGAAGAGTGTAACTCCTGTCTTTGAAACTATAACCCATTAAGTCAGAAAGAGATGGCTCAGCAAGATGTGGCCTTAAGTCTAGATCTGACTCTTGGGTTGAGTTAAGCCATTATAATGTTGGCCGATCCTTGAATACGTTCTAAGATTTCTCATCATCACTTCGCCTCAGGTGGATCTCAAGAGAATGCACCTTAGAATTACTAGTGACTCACATCTCCTCACTTGTCATTCCCGTCCTTCTGCCTTCTACGTGCTCAGCTTACAGACCAAGTGAATAGTAGCAGGTCCAAAGAAACAGCATCCAGCTTTTGGCAGCTCTTACCTAAGAGCATCTTAAAACACTTCCAGGTGGTGCCCTGAGATGCTTAGCTTGGAGAAAGCTGGCCTACTTGCATGGATTTTGTACATCAGAAGGAAATGGGTGATATATTCCATGTTTTCTATCTTCAGTTATATCAGGGGTTATTCACCATGGCTATAACCTAGAGAGGTTTGGTTTTATTTTTGAGATGATGAAGTTCCAGCCATAAGAGAATCCAGGGATTCCAGATGAGAATGAGAATCCAGAGGCTCTCATTTTATAATTAGGGAGACTGGTCCAAGAATCTATTTTCAAAAGCGAGCCAGGTGATTCTAGTATCCAGCCAGGTTATAACCACTGAATTATGTAAAGTTTGCTTAAGGCTCTCTTGCTTGCAAGTACAGAAATGCACTCGAAGCACGCAAACTTGGATTCTCAAAGTGCTGAAGCAGGTGACATTCATGAGGAAAGCAGATGTGGTCTGGGGACGCTATGAAAAACTGGAGAGTACCAGACCCATGCAGAGGAATCATCGCATACTCAGTGACAGCCAATTGTTAGGATGTGGAAATGCTTGTCCCCTGTTGTCAGGGCTTCTCATTTTACAAAAACAGCTAAAATTCTGGATGTTTGTGTTAATGCAAAAATCCCGACACTTAAATGGTGACAAAGAATTTTTAAAACATCTTATGGGACTTATGCTATAACCTAATACATCACAAAGTCCCAATTCCAAAGATCCTCAGACAACCCACCTGGCATCTGGTGTCTTATAATTATGACCAACAGGTAATGTCTTATAATAAATGGCTACCACTCCTCTTGGGAACCAGATGGGCAAGTAGTTTTCAGACAAATATGAGAGAACTTAAATTACCCAAGTATATGCATTTTAAAGAGGCAGGAAAACAGATTGGAGAAACTAGTCTGATGCATTTCCCAAACCAGAGAAACAGAGTTCAGTGAGTGAGAGTTACAGGAAAGGAGATGTTGACTCATTGAAATTCTCCACAAATAGAATAGCCTTCCTCATGAGGTCTGGTGAATTTGTAGTCACTGCAGCATCCAAGCAGTGGGTGAAAGATCACCTAATGGAAATGTGCCCATATGTGTGCACCTAGTAGCAGGTAATGCCTCTCCGACCCTAATATCCTATGAGTATATGTCCACTATGCCGGGTTATTAAATTATGAATATTCCTGACTCCCCATTCTGTTGAACTGAATGTCTCCTAAAAGAATGTACAGATTACTTCTCTAATCACACAAGACTGATAGCAGAGGTAATCATGAATAAAGGAGCTCATAGGAATATGTTCTGATATACGCAGGAGAAAACTTGTTTTTAGTGTAGCTGCCTTCGCATTTTATCATGTGTTAATTTTTCCTTAACACCTCTTTTTAAGTCCTGATAATTCCCATCCC
The DNA here is from genome assembly GCF_011800145.1 of Mirounga leonina. NCBI lineage: Eukaryota > Metazoa > Chordata > Mammalia > Carnivora > Phocidae > Mirounga > Mirounga leonina. The sequence continues at coordinate 15,802,058 of NW_023270418.1, read as the reverse complement.
CAGAGGAGATCACCAATCTTCTTTGAACAGAGAATCTATGTCTCAAAGCCAGGCCTTCCAACAGAATGCACAGGGAAGAAGAAGAATCACCCCTGACCAGTCTGTGAGGTTATAGGTCAGGATGGAAGGGAGCTCTCCCTGCAAATAAAAAGATGACCAAAAGCTCTTTGTAATAAAAAGAATGATTTCCAGACCCCATGAGCATTAAGCCAGCTGCATAGTTTCCAAGAGAGAGAATGCAGCCTACCAAACACTCCTGGAGTTCTGAGGATAAAATTGTAATTAAATTTATAATAGCACTAATGATTGAATGCCTCCATGCATTATCTTATTTAATCTTTGCCCCAAACCTTGAGAGTAAGCATGATCATCCCCATTTTATACATGAGTAAAATGAAGCTTAGAAACCTTAATAAAAGGGTGATTTGGAGGCAGAGACCTAGTTTTGTGTCCTGACTCTCCCAGTTACTAGCTACATGATATAAGGAATTTTTCCTAACCTCTCTGAACCTTAGTTCCTCACCAATAAAAGGATAATAATAACTACAGAGAAGGAATTCTGTGGGTATTGAATTAAATAAGATTATCCACGCACATAGAAAACTCTTGACAAATATTAGCTGCAATTTTAACTGCCAGTAAATGGCAAAATTAAAACTCTAATTGATGCTCCAATCAGTTTTCTTGGCCATTAGTTTCCCTCACTATGGTTTCATACTCTTCTCTATAGGGAAATATGCTACTTGCTTTATTGGTTCTATCTGGATCTCTTTGACTCAATCAGGGGACCAGACACCTCTCTCTTTGGGACTGACTGACTTACTATTTCTACTTAGTTACAGGACTTTGATACACATCTTAGCCCCTGATCCATAAATGGATTGATCTCATCTCTGCCCTACACTTACCTCCTGGCGGTATCATTTGTTTCTCACCATCATAATGCTGTGGAACACAACCACAAAAGCTCTGTGGCACACAACTATAAATATGGATTTGCTGTGTGGTTCTGTTGTTCCAGCCAAATATATCTGGATTGCTCATGAGTCTGTGGTCGGCTGGCATGTGGGATGGGGCCTGGCTAATGTAGGACGGCTTTACCTGGGATAATTTGGCTCTCCTCCAGATGGACTCTAACCATCAGCAGATTAGCCTGGGCTTCATCTCATGCAGAGCCAAAGGTCCAAAAGAGAACGGAAGCTCAACAAGCCTCTTGCAACCTAGACTCAGAACCGGTACAACATCATTTCACCAGCATTCCATTGACCAAAGGAGTCAAAAGGCCAAGCCAAATTTGGGGGATAGACAAAGAGATTCTACCTTTTGATGAGAGGACCTGTTCCATCACATTGCAAAAGACATTACAGGAATGGTGCCGATTATGAAATCTACTACATTGCTCCATCAATGCTTGGAGTTACAAGTTTAGTGGCCAGGCATTTTTTCCCAAATGGGAAGAGAAAGATCTACTATGAGTCAGTTGAAGACACTGAAAATATTCTCAATCATAAATTTCAAAATCATATTTAGACAATGGATTTTTTTAAATTTTTTTTTTTTGAGGGAGGGAGAGAGTGTGTGCACATGAGTGGAGGGGGAGGGGCTGAGGGAGAGGGAGAGAATCCCCAGCAGCCTCCACACCCAGTGCAGAGCCAACACGGGGCTCGATCCCATGACCCTAAGATCACAACTTGAGCCAAAATCAAGAGTCCAGAACTCAACCGACTGAGCCACCTAGGTGCCCCTAGGTGATGGATTTTTTAATACTCTTGCTTGAAAGCTATTTGCTCTTCCAAAAGGGGTATCAAGGTACACCTTGATATCTAGTTAGTACCAGAGCAACTAGTTAGTACCAAATCACTTTTAAGGATCACCTTTTATGTAGGCAGAATGGAAGGAAGTCATAATGGCTTCCGGCCTTTTTAAATTCTACCAGTATCAAAGAATTTTTCCCAGGATTGGGAAGATCAATCTTTCCATTAATCTGGGAGTTTCATTCTCATTCAATTACTTAGTCACCTAGTCCAGGAAGCAGCAGAATGTTATTGGCTTATAATTTCTAGGAACAATCAACACAAATCCATTGGTTTGGGATTATTGGGGGTCAAACATCAACCTCACACCAACATATTCAACATGAAATAACCCTGTAATATATCAGTTCAAAACTTAAAGTAAGTTTTGGTTATGAAAGTTTAATAGTGAAGCAGTTTGAGTCCTGTAACAGGGAGTCCACAGGAAAATTCTCTAATTTCTCAGTTTCCCAAGCAAAATTCATAAAACAGCTACAGACAAATCTGCTTTTAATTTACTAGGGAACATCATAAATTATTCAACCCTCTTGCAGGCTTTTCTTACACCAGTATAAGGTTCAATTCTATTGAGCAAGTATTAGCAATACACCTTAGCGAATGCTTAAGGCTATGTAGAAAAAAGATGCAGTTTTCACCCCCCAAGAAGCCAAAAGTCCTATACATTTTATTTTCTCAAAATTTATTATAGCTGTTCTTCTATCTCCACCTCCATTAGTTCAGATTCTAGCCATTTTTCACTGGACGATTATAAGAGCCCCCAACTGTTCTTTCTGCCTTCAATCTTGTCTCTTTACCATCCATCATACACATCACTGCTGGGGTGATCTTAGAAAACGAAAATCTGACCACATTTCTGCAGTATGCAGAAAGCTTCAAAGGCCTCCCATTGTCTGCAGAGTAAGTCCAAACTTCTCTCCACAGTGTACTAAGCCTTCCATGATTTTCCCTCCAAAGTCCAGCCTTTTCTCAGTTTGCCTGACATCTGTCCCATTTCACAATCTATGGTTTTCTTTACTCAAAACTACTGTCCTTCCATGAACATACATCTACACCATGGTCTTTACTCATGTTGATGTCTTCTTCTGGAATTCCTTTCTCTGCCATCCCTCCCCTCTTCCTTCCATTTCTCCATTCTCTGTCACCTAAAATACATCTTATGTCTCACTGGAGACTCACCTTTCAGGTATCTCTTCTTAGGTATACCCAATGTGTCCTGTTTACATTTCTTTTTTTTTTTTTTCCTCATTTCATTTTTTTAGTCTCTCTACTCCCAACATGGGGCTTGAACTCAAGACCCCAATATCAAGATTCAGATGCTCTGCCGACTGAGCCAGCCAAGCACCCCTCCTGTTTATATTTCTATCATAGCATTTATGTCCAACTATGCTTATCCCTACACTCTACTCAATATGTAATAGGATTTCATTTATTCTCATGTCTCCAGCTTCTAGCACAGTACCTGATATGGAATTAGTACCCTAGAATGTTTCTTCAATTAACGCATGGATAAATGGGTTGAATAAAGGAATACATTTTGTGATAGTGAGATACTGTCTTAAATCTGTTGTACTTTCCTATATGCTAAGTAAGTAATAGGGTCAGTAATGTGAAAGGTTTCAGATGAAGGGAAGGTAGTTCTGAGTTACTATCACAAAAAATATAAAACTTGAACTAGGTCTTAAAAAGTAAGTATGCATTCACATGTAGAGAGAGAACTGGGAAGAACATTCAGGTAGAAGAGAAAGAGTAAGAGCAAAGGTGGAGAGGGCGCCTGGGTGGCTCAGACGGTTAAGCGTCTGCCTTCGGCTCAGGTCATGATCCCAGGATCCTGGGATTGAGTCCCGCATCGGGCTCCCTGCTCCTTGGGAGCCTGCTTCTCCCTCTGCTTCTCTCTCTGTCTCTCATGAATGAATAAATAAAATCTTAAAAAAAAAAAAAAAAAAAGAGCAAAGGTGGAGAAGTAGAAATGTAGAGAATATTCAGAGCGTGGAAATGTTGGCATTCTACCTGCAGGACCTGAGTGACCTATAAAGGGAAGACAAGTTAGAGTGAGGTTTTGTACATTAAGCTTTTGTAAATTGGAAATAATGCATATATTTACATGAATAATCTACCTCATGCTCTATTTTAGTTTAATTTTGCTATTTTGTTCCTTTTTATATGCTGCATCTCTTTCATACTGGCTGGCATAAAAACCAAGGAGGACTCTAGATTACAGCCTTTGGAATTTAATGAGAATGGAAGAAATTGATAACATTATTCCATTCTCGTTAAGACACTTTACTTCTAAGGGATTAATGTGGGGGGGGAGGCCATTTGGTATTCCTCTCGGATTGTTAGCCACCAAATGAGATATCAGGCTGCTAATGGCTTTTACACTCTCTCTCAGATAGCCTGTACATCTCTGACCTTTCAAAGTTTGGTAACATAATTGGTTGGCCATGTTTTTCCTTTCCCTCAGGGTTAGTGAAACTCTCAAAGACAAGTGAGAGAAAGGGAAAGTTCAATATTTGTCCCAAGAAAGAAGCCAATCATAAAAGATCATGGATGGATCAGAATAGGACAAATCTATCACCACTGCTGAAAAAGCAAGAATTTTCTCAACTGACGGCAAGTCCATCTTCTAACTTGCAAAGCCTTGGAAACATGATCCATACATCACTTGATAGCTACCTATTAATGAATGATGTATTTCAGTAAAACATTAATTCGACGACTGAAAGAATGGAGGATATTGAATAATAACATCTTCTGATTACCGTTTCACTCAGGGTAATCATAGTCTCCTTTCTTCTCAATCATTTTGAAAAGTATTATAAACTTCATTCATATATGAAACACTCAATAACTCCTTTGTTGAGTAAGTACTATTTTTCTAATTTCTACAGAAAGAAGATTAATCTTTTTAGTTTGGCTCATGAGTCAGGATTTTATTAGAATATTAGGGGATGAGGTTCTGAAGAATAAATACCATTTTCCATGATTATATATACAGAAAGCAAAGAGATGGAACTTTACAGAGTCTTCCTCATTTAGGAGAAAAGGAGTGCCAGAGACAAAACTTTGTGCTTAAAACTACAAATGACCACTAAACCCATGATATCATTTGGAGCCAAGCACATGCATTAGGGGTTTGAGTTAGATGATTTTCAGGTACTTGAGACTGAACAGCATTAAGAAAGGAAAGAGGGGAATGTGATGGGTCATGCAATTCAACAAGCAAAATCCAGGTCCACCTAATGTGGCTCCTACAAAAAACCCAAGTAAAAGTGAATGGAGCTGTCTAAGGCCTTCTTTCAGAAGGAAATGCAACCATCCCCCCTAGATGGCAATGTTTACTACTATTTAAATAGAAATTTGATCTTGTTTTAATATGGTCTTAAACTACTTTAGGAATGTAGGTACCTGGAAAAACAGAGCCATCCATTCTGGGATGTTTTCATTGGAAAGTAAATTTTCTCCTTCAAATAAGACTTTCCTAATCCTTAAGTATGGGTCTGAGGTTCATTGGATGCTGGGGCAGATATAAGGACTCTCTTTAACTCAGACATGTATTTCTTAAACTCTCATAGATTAGACCCTGGGACAATTGTATCAAGTTACATATGCATCTGTGGAAGATTGTATTTACCAAAGATGGCCCCCAAAACATCTCCCATCCCAGTCTCTTCTTACAGTGTAACTATGATACGCCCATCTAGTCACAGGGTCTGCAGTCCCTCACCTTAAACCTAAGCAAACTGTTAGAACTGCCTCATAGGTCCCAGCCAACAGCTACACCCCTGACACATGAGTAAAGAAGTCTCCAGATGATTCCAGATCCCAGCCTTTGAGTCATTCCAGCTGAACCCCCAGACTTCATGGAAAAAAGACAAGCTGTCATCGCTGTATCCTATCCAAATTCCTGACCCACTGAATCAGGGAGCATGACAAAATGGCTGGTTCCCCCATTAAATATGGGGTGTTTTTTTTATTCAGCAATAGATAACTAGAACAATTTCAAATCTTAATCACAATCTTTCACATAGCCTTCCTATAAATATATATTAAACAAGTACCATGGCCCGGGTACTGTGCTAGGCACTGGGCTGAAGAATATCAAGAAGACAGATTCATTAGCTATCAGATGCAAAAGAAAAACAAGATAATTCCAAATGTTTGGACTTTTAGGATATTGCCTCTAGGATTCATAATCTCCTCTTTACCCATTCTCTTCAATTGGCTAACTGCTGCTCATGAAGCAGGTTTCAGTGTAGATATCACTTCTTGGCAGGAAGCCAAGGCACCCTTCATGTAACCTCATGGTTCTCAGCTGGGTACAATTTTGCTTCTCCCCTCAGAGGACATCACACCATGTCTGAAGACATTTTGGATTGCCACAACCTAGGGGAAGGATGAGACTGGCATCTAGTGGGTAGAAGCCAGGGATGTCTCTGAACATAAACAACTTCCATAACAAAAAATTAACTGTCCCAAGTGTCAGTAGGGCTGCTATGGAGAGACCCCAATTTAACCCACCATAGCACTTATCATACTGCATTTTATTTGCAGGGTTCATGCACCTGGACAACAGGAGCATGTCTTGATTTCCATTCCATGCTCCTTGTGTACCTGGTACTCATTAAATAGATGGTAAAAATGAAATGACTGGCTGAAAGAATAAATGACAATATTAATTATATACAAGCGAAGGAAGCAAAAGCAAGATCATAGAAACTTTATTGTTAATAAAATATTTTTTAGATTGTCTAGTTAAAATGTTTACAGTTTACAAAGTACTTTAAAACCACTGTCACGCATGATCCAACAACATAGCTTGACAACAGAATATAAAGTATTAATCCCATTTTTACAAGGAAGGCATCAATTCACAGAGGAGTTAAGAGGATGGCAAATGTAAATGACACAAAATAATCTAGCATTGGAGGTTTCTTACAAAGCCCTTACTGATTTGTAACAAGATTTTAGGCACTTAGAAATAACTAGTTGGCTGTGGAGTGGACATTACACTATCTATTTTATACTGCCAAAGAAGAAGAATTTTAGCTTTGGGCAATCAAAACCCCATGAACAGTCAACTTCAGCTAACAAAGGCAACCGAGTGCCATTAAGGAAAAGAGAATCATTGACTCTTGGTAGAGTTGGCCTAATAATACAGTGCAATTATGAAATAAGGTGTCACTTCACAATTCCCTTACAGGTAGCTCAAAGGCACCAGGGACACATCCTAGGTAACGATGAAAATACAGTGTTCCTTATTAAATCTCAAATCAGCCAGTTTCCCTACTGACGTGGAACACAGACTATATAGCAGGTAGATTTCCAAAGCAAATTTCCTGGATTTCAAAAAACTCTGCAACTTGTTAGCTGTATTTCTTTGGGAAAATATCTTAACATTTATATATGTGCCTTAGTTTCCTCAACTGTAAAGTGAGGACGATAATTATAATCTATAATTCGTAGGATTGTTGAGACTGTGAAACGTGTTCATACATATAAGGCATTTGGAACAGTGCCTGAAATGGAGAAAATGCCCAATAATTTCCCTCCCTCCCCCCTCCCTCCATTCCCTCCTTCCTCCCTCCCTCCCTCCCTCCCTCTGTTCCCTCCTTCCTTCCTTCCTTCCTTCCTTCCTTCCCTCTCTCTCTTCTTCTCCTTCTTCTTCCTCTTTATCATCATCATTATCATCATCATCATGATTTCTGTATGCTTTCTCATGTAAAGCATTTTTCCTGGAGATAAATAAGCCACACCAATATGCTATATGTGTCTCATATAAATCAAATATCTATTTAAAAACATACATAACTCCTTTGACTAATGTAGTGAAAATTTATATTTCTTGGCTCCCTGTGATGAAGAAAAACAGCTATTTTGAGGTGCTGCTTAGGCATTTTACATATGCAACTCTGCTCATATCGAGAGTCTGGACATTAAGATAAGGACCTAAACTTAGGATTCCCACCACAAATTCCCCCCTTTGCTTTTCCCAGGGCACCTTTTAAAATAACCACTTTGAGTTGAGTCCACAAAATGTTAGTGCCCAGCTGCCTTGTAAGTAATAGGTGCTTGCTGCCCTGCTCTCTACCTCCTGCTGGCTCATAACATTGGTTGGAAGACCACCCTGCCCCCAGCTCACTGTGCCCTGTCCCCTGTCACATCCCCGCCTCATTTCTAGGATCAGTAAGTAATAAATTTTGTGACTAATACTTCCTTTGTGTGGGTGTACTGAAATTATGCCTTCAATCAAAAGGACCCCAGGGTTTTCACTTCCCTAAAGTGGGAGCTCAGGTGTCGAGAGAACTAGAACTACCTGCAGACCCCCCTATGGATGGTGAGTGCCTCTTCATTTAGCAGGTGATAATCCACATATTCTTAATCTATATACCAATTATGGGTCCCCCAACACACTGCCTAGCATCCTATTCAACTCAGCCTCTTTGGTAACAAACCAAATTCTTTGGGGGAATTTCCTCACTCACATGTTGTACAGTTTTGGTGAGACTGTGTATTAGGTGCTCTGTTCTCTTTTCAGCATGGGTGGGTACTGGATCCAACTTTGACTATGGCCTCTCTCTCTCTCTAGGAACTCTGAATCTTGAAAAGAAAGATATAAATACCCAGAGACTAGAATATATTGATTATGGTGACAGCTATACGATGAAACTGTCAAATAAGTAATCCCTGCTACCTAAACTTTGAAAGACATCCTGGTACCTGGCTATATGAGCTTGCCAGGGTGCTGTTAAAAAATACTACAGAGTGGGTGGCTTAAGCAACAGAAATTTATTGTTTTATAGTTCTGGAGCCAGAAGTCTGAGATCTAGCCTTTGGTATTGTCAGTAATGCTTGGCACTCTTTGGCTTATAGACCCAACATTGGGTCTTTGATGTTCTTCCTTGGGGATGGCTGTTTTCTTCACATGGTGTTCTTTCATAAGGATACCAATCATATTGGATTAGAAGCCCACCCTACTCCAGTATGACCTTGTCTTAATTTAATTAAACTGCATGGCCTTCTTTCCAAATAAGGTCACATTTTGAGGTGCTGGGTTTAGCACTTCAACATACGAATTTCAAGAGGATACAGTTCAACCCATTACACTGGCCTCTTCCAACCCATGGTCTATGACCGTCCCTGTTTATTCCGTGAGCTGCTTAATTTTCTTCCAATAAAATTATTTCCTTCTTAAGTTACCCAAAGTCCATTTCTGTTGCTTTCTATCAAAAAACTCTAACTATCCTAAGTCATATTGCAGATCAATTCAGTCCCAGTAAAATTGCTTTTTTTTTTCCTTGGTAGCTTATTGTTCAAAGTAAAATTGATACTTTTTTATATTACCTAGAATGATCTTCCACTGTGAGAGAAAAAGATACCACCAGGTAGCTTAAAATTATTGAGGCAATCCTGAAGAAATACATAACTAATTGTAACAAAATAAGAAGTAAAAAATAGGGGCAAAACTAAATGAATACAATTTTTCATATTTCCGATTGAGAACAACTAGTCATGTTAATATTTAAAGAAGGAAATAACACTGGGAAACTGAGTATCTCATGGATTGTTGGTGGCATTCAAATTAGTGCAAACTTTCTGGAGGACAACATAATAGTATTTTATACAATCTTAAAATGTGTACCCTTCACCCTTGCAAATACATTTCTAGGAATCTATCCTACGATAGTACTTGTGTATGTGGTCAAAGGTATTTATACAGAATGTTCTTAGCAGTTTTGCTAACAATGGTAAAATACTGTAAAAATACAAAAATCCATCACATATTAAAAAGTTTAAAATTAGGTAGATTTATATGTACTCCAAGTGAAAAAGTTGAAGAGTGTTCTGTGCAATGAATTTCTATTATTTTAAAATGAGAAAAAGTGTATAGGCATGTGTACCTATATATACATATATTTAAATATATCTAGAGAGATAGGTAACAATAAGCCAAAACTGTTAATAGTTTCATTGAGAGAGTGGAACTTGTTACAGGAATGCAATGGAAATCTTCCATACTTCAATCTATCTATTTCTGTTAATTGTTTTTACAAAGCACATGTATTAGTTTGGCCTAACAAATAGATCGGTATTGTTCATACCTGAAAAATGTAGAGAGCTCTTTTAGGAGAAATTCTCATTGCCTTGTTTTCCAGTCTTACCTATGTTATATTAATTATAATATTGTATAGATGTAGACGAAGTAAAGCTAGGCATTAACTCATTAGACTAAGTAAATTAAATGTAAAACTAAAAATAAGGTAAAATTTTGTCTGAATTGGAGTGAAAAACTGGTACTGGGACATCAGCATTGGGTTTAATAGCAAAGGGCAAACAATGAACTGTACCACCCAGATTGCCCTTCAGGAAAGGACGTGCTGACCAACTGTGGGACCACAGGCTCCAGCTGTCACCTTCTTCAAGGTCTGCCTCTGCTGTAGCTTTCTGGCCAAGTCATGCGTCTCCTGGAGCAGCCTGCATCTGGAAACTGCCAGGTGGAACTATAAAGACCCTCCATTTCAGCTTAATGTAGGACAGCTCTCCAAGCAAGGCTCACCCCAGAGCTTCCTGCCAGGTTAGGCTGAGATTTTATTGGTCTGCCTCAGAGTTCAGTTCCTTATTCTACCCCGTCCTGTCCTTCCCTCCGTTCTTTCACAGATATTGATCTCAAATAAACATCTTGCACCTCAAGCTCTCTGCTTCCAGAGAATCTGATCTGCAACACAGCAAAAACAGAGTCTATGCTTCTATAAGTTTGTCCTGACAACACTAACACCAGGAATGAATATTTAATGAACAGAACAAAACAGTATCGATAACCTCCAGCCTATATTTGCCCATCTTCAACTGGAGCCATGCAATAAAAGCAAGGGCAGCTTGTGTGCTTAAGAATACAATTCTTTTTATCCTCCTTCCATTCTTCAATAAGCTATGCAGCCGTACCTAGTAATTAAAAGCGCCAGCAGCTCATCTTCCCATTATGCAGAACAGAAAATCTTTAATGAAATATTAGATGAAAGAATATTCAGGGCAACCGAAAGCTCTGCAAAGCATAAACAATTGCTGGGTTAAAATATTGCACTAAACAGGCAGTTATTTCAATGAGGCATTGTACCAGCTACCAATTATTTCATAAAACATTGCACACAACATGGCCGATAATTCAGAAACACACCTCACAGGATAATTATTCAAGGCCGTTCAATAAATGTTTACTCCAAACTGGCAATTATTTCTTTAACAATGATGATACATTCGGAAGAAGTTTGCAAAACCTGTCATAAATAGATATGCTGAAGGAAACCTATGCCTCTACTAGAGTTTCAGATTCAAAGTCTTTTAAGAAGGTAAGCATAAATGAAAAAAAAAAATCTGTTTTTGCTAAACAAGCCATTTCCCCTGTATTTTTTCTTTTTTTAAGATTTTATTTATTTATTTATTGGAGAGCGAGCGAGAGAGAAACAGCATGAGAGAGGAGAGGGTCAGAGGGAGAGGCAGGCTCCCCGCTGAGCTGGGAGCCCGATGTGGGACTTGATCCCAGGACCCTGGGATCATGACCTGAGCCGAAGGCAGTCGCTTAACCAACTGAGCCACCCAGGCGCCCCTCCCCTGTATTTTTTCATCTCTTCAATTCATTTATTCACGAAATACATGTCACCTACTTTATAACCTGCACTGCTGGGACAAAGAAAAAGAATTCCTGTGCTCAAGGAGGAGCTTACAACACACAAAGGATGATGTGATGAGTGCTGCAAGGAAGGTGTGCCATTGCCCATCTCTCTCTCCAACTCATCCCCTACCATTCTTCCCTCCTCTCCAGCCACTCTGGGACTGTTTGCTTTTTCTCAGCTCTCCAAATCGGTCTCTAATTTAAGCCATTTGCCCCAGCTGTCTTCTCTGCCTAATAGCTGTGCTATCCAACGGGGTAGCCACTGGCCACATACGGCTACTGAGTCCTTGACGTGGGGTCACTCGTCACTTGTTGAAGACTTTGTACAAAAAAAAATTATATAAGATACCCCACCAATAATTTGTTAATAAAATTATATGATAATGTTTTAGAAATATTGGCTTCCACAAAATACATTATTCAAATTGATTTTACCTGTTCCTTTGTTTTTAACGTGGCCACTAAAAAAAATTAAAACTACTTATATGCCTCGCATTATATTTCTATAGGACAGCTCTGGTCTAGAACATGCCGACCTATTCTCACTTTCTTCTTGGCATTCTGGTGTCAGCTCGCTGTCCTCTCCTCAAAGAGGTTTTCCCTGACTACCATTCTAAAGAAGACACACCACTTTCACCTACTCAGTCACTCCCACATTACTGCATTTAATATTTTTTTTATTGTGGTAAGACACACATAACATGAAATCTATTCTGTTCACGTCTTGAAGCATAGCGTACAGTATTACAGGCATACCTAATTTAACTGTGCTTCACTTTATTGCACTTCGCCGATATTGCAATTTTTACAGATTGACGTTTTATGACAACCTTGCATCAAGTAAGGCACCATTTTTCCAACAGCATTTGCTCACTTCATCTCAGTGTCCCATTTTGGTAATTCTCACAATATTTCAAACTTTTTCAGTATTATTTTATTTGTTATGGTGATCTGTGATCAGTGATCTTTGATGTTACTCTTGTCATTGTCTTGGGGCTCCATAAACCACACCCATGCCAAATGGCAAATTTAACCAATAAATGTGTGCTCTGTTTCCCCAACCAGCTTTCTCCTCTTTTCCCTTCCCCTCAGGCCTCCCTATTCTGAGACACACAATATTGAAATTATTAGGCCAATTAATAACCCTATAATGGTCTCTAAGTATTTAAGTGAAAGGAAGAGTTGCACATCTCTCACTTGTAAATCAAAAGCTAGAAATGATTGAACTTGGTGAAGAAGGCATGTTAAAAGCCAAGACAGGCTGAAAACTAGGCCTTTTGTGCCAGGCAGTTAGCCAAGTTGTAAATGCAAAGGAAGAGTTTTTGAAGGAAAATAAAAGTGCTACTCCAGTGAACACATGAATCATAAGAAAGCAGAATAGCTTGATTGCTGGTATGGAGAAAGCTTGAGTGGTCTGGATAGAAGATCAAAACAGGCAGAACATTCCCTTAAACCAAGGCCACCAAGGCCTAATTCAGGGCACAGCCCTAACTCTCTTTAGTTCTATGAAGGCTGAGGGAGATGAGGAAGCTGCCAAACAAAAGTTTGAAGCTAGCAGAGCTTGGTCTCTCAGATTTAAGGAAAGAAGACCTCTCCAGGACATAAAAGTGCAAGGTGTTGCAGCAAGTGCTGATACAGAAGCTGCAGCAAATTATCCAGAAGATGTAGCTCAGATAACCCATGAACGTGGCTACACGAAACAACAGATTTTCAACGTAGACAAATATCCTTCTATTGGCAGAAGATGCCATCTAGGACTTTCACAGCTAGAGAGGAAAAGTGAATGCCTGGCTTCAAAGCTTCGAAGGACAGGCTGACTCTCCTGTTAAGGGCTAACGCAGCTGTGACTTTCAGTTGAAGCCAGTGCTCATTTACCATCCTGAAAATCCTAGGGCTCTTAACGATTATGCTACATCTACTCTGCCCGTGCTCCAAAAATGGAACAACGAAGCCTGGATGATAGCGTATCTGTTTACAACATGGTTAACTGAATCTCTTAAGCCCACTGTTTAGACACACTACTCAGTTTAAAAGATTCCTTTCAAAATATGACTGCTCATTGGCAATGCACCTGGGCACTCAAGAGGTCTGATGGAGATGTCCAATGAGAGTAATGTTTTCATGCCTGCTAACACAGCATCCATGCTGCAGCCCATGGATCAAGGAGTCATTTCGACTTTCAAGTCTTATTATTTAAGAAATACATTTTGTAAAGCTATAGCTGCTTTAGACAGTGGTTCCTCTGATGGATCTGGGCGAAGTAAATTGAAAACATTCTGAAAAGGATTCAGTATTCTAGATGCCATTAAGAACATCTGTGAGGCATGGGAAGAGGTCAAAATATCAACATGAACAGGAAGTTCCTTCTGTTTAGAAGTTTATTCCAATCTTCATGGACAACTTTGAGGGGTTTTAGACTTCAGTGGCGGAAGTAACTGGAGATGTGGTAGAAATAGCAAAAGAATTAGAATTAAAAGTGGAGCCTGAAGATGTGACTGAATTGCTACAATCTCATGACAAAACTTGAATGGATAAGGAGTTGCTTCTTATGGACAAGCAAAGAAAGTGGTTTCTTGAGATGGAAACTACTCCTGGGGAAAATGTTGTGAAGAGCGTTGAAATGACAACAAAGAATTTAGAATACTACATAAACTTGGTTGATAAAGCAGAAACAGGGGTAGATAGGGTTGACTCCAATTTTGAAAGAAGTTTTGTGGGTAAGATGCTATCAAACAACATCACATGCTATGGAGAAATCATTCCTGAAAGGAAGTCAATCGATGCAGCAAACTTCACTGTTCTTATTTTAAGAAGTTGCCATAGCCACCCTACCCTTCAGCAACCACCACCCTGATCAGTCAGCAACCCTCAACATCAAGGCAAGACTCTCCACCAAAGATTACAACTGGCTAAAAGTTCAGATCATGATTAGCACTTTTTAGCAATAAAGTATTTTTTAATTAAGGCATGTTCATTGTTTTTTAGACATAATGCTATTGCACACTTTATAGATTATAGTATAAACTTAACTTCTATATGCATTGGAAAACCAACCTTACCACTTCTATGTTTCAGGCACTGTGCTAGTTGCAGAGAGATACAGAAGTGAATAAGGTTAACCTGGCTCTCACTATTAAGCAGCTTACAACCTAGATGGGAAGACCAATGGTTATGTAATTACATAAAAAATTACTTAATTATAATTTGGTAAGTGCTAGGGTCGGCAATGTGTCTAAGGAGTCAGAAAACGTTTGCATGGGTAAGCAAGATTTATGCTAAGACATGACGGATGAGGGAGTTAGCCTGAACAAAGCCCTAGAGAGACGGGGACAAAGGGGAATTCAGAGAAACCCAAGTAACTCAGTTCTGCTGCAGCATAAATTATGTATGTGAAACAGAGTGGCTAGCAGAAATGTAGGTAATTTTATAGATAGCATAATTTAAGCTATATAAATATATGTTGTTGTAGAATAAATAATTCAAAAATGACCTTAAACTTTGAAGTCAATGCCACATGACACCAAGCCAAACGTGGAAGTTAAGAGTACCAGATTGAAATGAACACTGACTATTTTTAAGTGGAATTTTAATCACCTTAAAAATCTGATCAAATAATCAAATTTATTTTTAGAAGTTCAGAAAAATATCACTAAAAGGAAGTTAACGTTATTCCTGTTCCCACTTTCCAAAGATAAGTACCAGTAAGATTTTGGTTCACATACCTTGACTATTTTTTCTATATGTATATACACATAGATTTTACAAAATGGCTGAATATAAATGACCATTCTCATGTCTTATGGGTACCTCTAAAAAAAGAAGGACCAAGACTCTAGAAGACTTGTAACTAACTCTCATTTTTCTAGGAACATAAATAAAGAAATTTTAGAATCTGTTTTTTAAGAATTAAATTCTCCCCTAAAATTTAGAAAGTAAAATTAGTAGTTTTCACAACATTCCCACAAAACCAGTAGTGTTACAGAAAGTTCTTTGATTTAAAATCAAGGAAAGATGCTATTCCTCCTTGCAGATATATGGCCAGACACTTACTATGAAGTCTTACTATAAATAATTAAACATAAGCCACCAATGCCCCTAGTAAAATATATGAACCAAATATATCTATGGGATGCAGTACCTAAGCTGATTATCATGTGCTTATTCCCTTACCTAATCAAGACTGGTTTGTAATTCAAAACAAATGTCACAATCTTTAGAGCAAAGGAAAATTAATGAGCATGAATAGTCTATAACTCTAACTTAAAAAAATTTTAAACCAGGCCAATCAAACCATTCTCAATCAAATCACAATCTCCTAAAAATTGAACACTTTGGGAACCAAAATAATAAAGTTCTTAATAATTTGCTATATTTTATTCTACTCAAGTATGTCCAAAAAAAAAAAAAAAAAAACCAATCACAGTTTATAACCCCAGACTTTCTTTCCCTATTAACTATAATATTTCTCAGTCTGGCAACTATAGTAGATTAAAAGCCCCCATTTTTCACCCATCCCTGTATTCATACACTTTGCCATGTAACTTTGCAGTACTCTTCTATTCTGGATGGGATGCTCTGCTTCACCCCTTGACACTGGCTCAGTCATGTCAACAAGCAAATGTGAATCCAGGAGGCTTGGAAAAGTGCTTTATAGATTATAGTATAAACTTAACTTCATGTTTTAGTTTGTTCTGTTGATTCTTGTGATTGCCACAAACACATGCTTGAGCTAGCTTGCTCCATTCATTCCAGCCAAGACTAGCCTAGATTAGCCAATAACCAGATGATGCCCAGGTGGGCAAGTGAGCCCAACCCAACCTTAAAGAACTGCCAAGCCAATTCCAGACTGAAATGCCAACCTCCAGACTTGTAAGCAAAATAAAAAATGATTAAATTGTTTTAAACCACAGATCTTTGGAGAGATGATGCAAAACACAGCATTACTGAGACAATAGACAATTGACAGACACAGCAATCATACGGTAACAAATATCTTCCCTAGTAGCATTATCTTCACTTCTCAAAATAAGTCAGAGTACATTAAAGAAGGCAATAACTAACTAAATAAATAAGAATTTCCTTCTTTTTTTTTCTAATTAAATTTTCTACAAAGAAATACCTTGGTCATAGATTACAATTCCCCACAGTAAAGCCTTTGTACTTGTTACAAGTCATAGTATTTTGATCATTTCCAAACTTCCATAGTGAGTGTACAGGAAGAGAAAAAGAGCTTATTACTCCTTTCAGACTGGTAAAGTTACTTTTAACAATTACTGCTCTTCCCAGTTGGTTTTCTTTAAAATTAAAAACAACACTTCTGGTCATCAGTGTGAGGTTAGAATTATCCAGATACATGCAATGGAGAGATGTTTGGAACAACTATTTTAACAAATTTAAATAAAGACATTCTAAAAAGTATTATACCATTATGGCACCATTACAATCTATGGGAACAGTAAAAAACCTAAGTAGAATCAGCAGTATGGAGGCTCTAACAAGATGAAGTTTATCAGGAATAAATGTCATATTTTGTGCTTGGGATTAATTAATCACCTATACTTATAAAGTATGGTGTGGGAGAGATGTAACTTAGCACACCAATTACTTAAAATTCAATTATAGTTAACAACACAAAAAGCATGGGGGAGCAGATGAAATTAAGTTGAATTGAGTTTCCAGCATTGCCTGAGAAAAGGAGAGCACTCATTTATAATTGACAACAATAAGTCAAAATGCATGTTGTAATATAGCCACTAAATGTAAGTAAAAAATGTGTAACTAGGGCGCCTGGGTGGTTCAGTCAGTTAAGTGGCTGCTCCTTGGCTCAGGTCACGATCCAGCATCCTGGGACTGAGCCCCACATCAGGCTCCCTGCTCAGCTGAGGGCCTGCTTCTTCCTCTCCCTCTGCCTGCCTGCCTACTTGTGCTCTCTATCTCTCTGTCAAATAAATAAATAAAATCTTTAAAAAAATTTTTTTAAATTAAAAAAATGTGTAACTAATAAGCTAATAAAGGGAAAATATGGAATTAAACATCTGGTTAGTCCACAAGAAGGCAAAAGTGGAAAGAAAAATAAAGTAGGTGAGATAAATTAAAAAAAACAAATACTAAAATTAACAAAAACCCCCAAATACGTCGATGATTCCATTACATGTAAGAAAACAGAATTCTCCAATTAAAAAGCAAAGATGACAGACTAGATATGAGAAAAATGGTTTGTAAAAATCACATCTTAAATATAAAGACACAGAAAAGTAAGAATTAGCATAGAAGAAGATATGCACCAGACATCTCAACCCACAAGACAGCAAAACTCATAGCAAAAAAAAAATGAATTTTAAGGCAAGAACCACTTCTAGAAATAAAGGCAGTAGGGTGGGGTGTGGAAAAGGATATTCACTGGTAAAAGGACCAATCTGCCATGAAGATAAAACAGTAAAAAGTATATGAAAGAAATAACAGAAGAATAGGTTCCAAATACATAAATAAAAATTGAGAGAAATAAAACAAGAAATTAGATAATTTTCCATCATGGCAGAAGACTTTTATATACTTCTTTCAGTAACTGCTAGAAAAAGCAGAAAAAGTTAGTAAGAATATATATAAAATCTTGGGGGGCCTGGGTGGCTCAGTCAGTTAAGCATCTGACTCTCAGTTTCAGCTTGGGTCATGATCTTGGGATCCTGGGATCAAGCCCGGCTTTGGGCCCTGCACTCAGCAGGGAGTCTGCTTCTCTGTCTCTCTCTCCCTCTCTCCCTTTGGCCCTTCCACCACTCATGCTTTCACTCTAAAATAAATAAATAAATCTTTTTTAAAAAAAGAAAAGCTATATATAAAATCTTAACAATATGGTTAAGAAACCTGACATTATTAAAATTTATAGACATCACACCAAACAGTGATAGAATACACATTCTTTTCCAAGTGTGCATGGGACATTTGTCAAAAAGTAAAACCATAAAATGAGATTCAAAAAATTTCAAGAAATTTATATCAGTTGAAATATGCTCTCAGACCAAACTGAAATTTAAGCTAGAAATCTGTAACACAAAGTCAACTAGAAAAATCACAATTACTTAGGAATTATGCAAAACCTTTTAAATGACCCATGTAGCAAACAGGAAATCATAAAGGAAATCTAAAAATATTTGTAATTTAATGAAAATGAAAATATAACAAAGCAAATCTTGAAAGATTCAGCTAAAGTAGTACATATAGGAAAATTTATAGTCTTAAAATATATAAATAAGAATAAAGTTTAAAAATCAATAATCTAAATATATATATTACAAAAAGTGATCAAATAATAGCAAATTAACTCCAACAAAGCACAAAATAATGAATAATATAAGAACACAAACTAATAATAAAGGTAAACATATAACAGAGAATATAAACAAAGCCAAATGTAGTTCCACGTAAAAACTAACAAAGATGATTAACAGTTAACAAGATTAATAAAAAAAAGCATAAATTACCAACATCAAGAATGAAAAGAGGTCATTGCTTCAAATCTATACACACTAAAAATAAGAATATATGATAAATAACCTTATTAAAATATCCTTATAGTTTGTAAACTTCCCTTTAGGTATATTATACTTGAACAAAAAGTTTACTTTCAAAAATGAAGAAAATATTTAAATTATTATGGTGCTCAAGCAGCACACTGCTTCCCTACTAACCCTTAAATTCTCAAAGGCAGGCACTGTGCATTATTATTTTTATCACTAGCTACAAGAGGACAGGGAAAATATATTCTTATTAAAAATATTCTACGGTGCTCGCTTCGGCAGCACATATACTAAAAATATTCTACTGCTGCTATTTGCAGAAGACATAGTTTTATATACAGAAAATTCTACACTAAAGACTCTGCCATAAAGTTGTTAGAACTAATGAACAAATTCAGTAAAGTTGCAGGATACAAAATCAGCATGTAAAAATCAAGTTATGTTTCTAACAGCAAATATCACAAAGAAAAATTAAGAAAACAATCCCATGTACAATTGCACCAAAGGGAATAAAATATCTAAGCATAAATTTAACCAAGGAGGTGAAAGATCTGTATCCTGAAATCCATAAGGCATTGAAGAAAATTTGGAGAAAACACAAACAAATGGAAAGTTATTACATGCCTATGAATTGGAAGAATTCATGTGTTAAAATGTCCATACTACCAAAAGGAATCTACAGATTTGATATAATTCCTATCAAAATCCCAAAGGCATTTTAAAAGAAATAGAACAAACAATCCTAAAATTTATATGGAACCACAAAAGATCCTGAATAGTCAAAGCAATCTTAAGAAAAATTAAGCTGGGAAACATCAAACTTCTTGATTTCAAACTATAGTACAAAACTGTATTAATCAATATTATGGAACTGGCATAAAAACAGACACACAGATCAATGGAATAGAACAGGGAGCCTATAAATAAACCCACACATAGATAGTCAACTAACTTATGACAAAGGAGCCAAGAATATACAATAAAGAAAGAATAGTTTCTTCAATAAATTCTGGTGGAAAAACTGGATAAGCCACATGAAAGAGAATGAAACTAGACCCCTCTCTTACACTATACACAAAAACGAACTCAAAATGAATTAAAGGCAAGAACTTAAGACCTGAAAAAAAAACTCCTAAAAGAAAACATAGAATGTAAGCTCTTTGACATCAGTCTTGGCAATGATTTTTGGGCTTTGATACCAAAAGCAAAGGTAACAAAAGCAAAAATCAACAAGTGGCACTACTTCAAACTAAAAAGCTTCTGCACAGCAGAGGAAACCATCAACAAAATGAAAAGGCAACCTACAGAATGGACGAAAATATCTGCAAATCATATATATGTTAGGGGGTTTATATCCAAAATAGATAAAGAATTCACACAACTCTATAGCAAAAAAAAAAAACAAAAACAAAAACAAAAACAAAAAAACAAATACCTGGATTAAAAAATGGGCACCAAATAGACATTTTTCCAAACAAGACATCCAAGCAGCCAATAGGTACATGAAAAGATGCTCCATGTCGCTACTCATGAGGGAAATGCAAATCAAAACCACAATAAGAGATCACCTCATACCTGTTAGAATGCTAAAATCAAAAAGACAAGAGTTCACATGTGTCGGTGAGGATGTGGATGAAAGGAACCCTTGTCTGCTATTGGTGGGAATGTAAATTGGTCCAGCCAATATAGAAAACAGTATGGAGCTTCCTTACAATTTTAAAAAAGAACTATCAGATGATCCAGCAATCACACTTCCCCTTTAGTTATATATCCAAAGGAAATGAAAACAGGATATTTAAGAAATATCTGCACCCCCATTTTCATTGCAACCTTATTCACAATAGCCTCTAAGATATGGAAACAACCTACATGCCCACTGGCTGATGAACAGACAACGCTGTGGTATATGTGTACACAATGAAATACTGTTCAGTCATGAGAAAGAAGGAAATCTTGCCGCTTGTGATACCATGGAATATAGATGCAGTGGCAGTATCATAGCCAATGAGGTTTATCTGAGGCGCGATCATTGCTAATTGAAAACTATAGATGTAATGATTCTGCATCACATTTCATTCATCACTGTGTCCCCAACTGTCTGTCACAGCCCATGGTACAGCATTAGGATTCAACAAATATGTATGAAATAATTAAATGTATTGCTTTGTGTACCTGTATTGTTATGTTAATTTCTAACACTGAATGTCACTACATTCATAACATTTTGTTTGAAAATTATAGATTGAAAATATGTGCAAATAGTCACATACTTGCATACTTATTTTTATAAGCAAAAATATCTGTTCATCTAATAGTACTTAACAAAATTTCTGAATCTGTTAAATAATTAAATTATCTGGGAAAGAACAGAGACTATATTCTGGTATTACACCCAAGTTCGAGGTTGAGTTGATTTATCAATCCAACCATGTAAATATATAGCATCCGTGATGGTAGTGAGACTTCCAAAGAAACCTAAAAGTAAATTGAATAAACTTATTTTTTATAAGATTTCAAAGATTATATGCCTAATGTATATCTTTAGAGTTTTGCCATCACTGTGAGCAGAAGTCATACAGTGATTAACTTATTTTAGAAATAAGTCATATACATACATATATACATACACATACATATATATGTATGCCCAGATATACAAATATATTTGCCTTAAATAAAGTTAATGCTTGGACAAAAATTAATTTACAAAACAAATTAGAGATTGACTATTCACATTTCTAAGCTTTACTGTATGGTTCATTTAAATAAGAGGTAGTCCCAGGTCACTTAACAATGACTCATTTGCTTCAGAGTCAGCTTTCCAGAAATACTGTCCCAGTACCAGAGGTGTGCAAGTGGAACTGAAGTGTTATTGGGGATAAGATTCCTTTTCTGAGCAAGTGAAAAGGAGCAATTTCCCTTTGATTCTTGGATTCTATTATCGTTCTGAAGCTCCTTGAGGGCAGATCCTGTATGCTGGACACACAGTAGGACTTTAAAAATTACCAGTCAGAATCAGCAAACTGGATGTTTATGTGAGTCACCTTGTAGTTATGTTGTGAAATCGTGCTTTAAAATCTGTCAATGTGCTGTTCTTTTTTTTGTACTTCCTGCTATTCAGGAGAGACCTCCACTGCCTAAGGAAGAATTAGGATGTTGGAGGTGGAAAGCATAGCGAAAGGAAGTGTCACTATTCAGCATCTGACTTCCAAAATAGTCACCTGAAGCCTGCTTCAAAGACAGTGCTCTTGAAAGCCACAGTGCTTAAGTGAGAACTGAAATGTTAGAGATTTAAAAAAAAAGTTGAAAAAGGATTTTGTGTCAAAAAGGACAGCTCTAAAAAAAGAGAGCATAAAATGTATTCACAAGGAAACAGATTGGAAGAAACACAGATGAAAAGCGAAAGGACCCCACCCAAATGGGAAAATTAAGGGTGCTCTGTCTAGGAGGCTAGAGAAAGAGCGCACGAGGAGGACAGCCAGGAGGAGAGGAAGGATTACGTGAAGAGGCAAAGCGTAGGACCTCCTACCTATCCTTTGCCTGGGCCTTGAGAAAACCCAGGCGACGCCCACAGGCCACCCTTTGTCCTTCCAGTGAGTGCCAGTGGGTTAGTGTTCTCCTATAATGTTAGTTTGCCTTCCCTCTGACGAAGGATAGGGGCTTCTTAGCAACAGTTGCCAGAACACTGCACAACACATCACATCACCCAGCAGAAGTGATGGTCAACTACAGTTGGTTTGCGAACATGGGAGTTCTCCGGGTGAAATTCAAAACTGGCCCCCATATAGGGAAGGTAAGAAGAAACCAAAAAAAGAGGCAGACCACTCCACATTGTTAAGTAGCAGATTTAATAAACAAGGGAACTTACATACAAGGCTTGTCTTAGGTGGCCACAAGATGAGTAGATCTCCGCACCTGCCCACCAGAATCGTAAAAGTTTATATAGAAGCCTTAACAAGGTTCAGTCACGTACACAGTCCAGATGGGCTCAATAACACATCACTCTCTCAAGGCTGTGTCCTTGAAACAGCTCCTGATGGGGAAATGGTGGGCAGAATCTACATTCCAAGGACAAGGAAGTGAGTGAGGAGTCTCTGATTGTCCAAGGTCCAGCACTCAGGTCAACTGGCAGTCACATCCTCTCAATGAACTCCTCTTATAACTATGATGCAAAATTTTGTTCAGGCTACAAAAGACCCTATATTTATAATGCCTTCCTCCATGGCCCAAGCAATTCTAAGCCTCTAAAACAGACACAGAAACTCTGACTTCTCAGAAAGAGCAGTATGAAAGAGAAAGCACCCAGCCTATATACTTGGTCAGGAATCATCAGAACCAGTTTGAGATTCCTCCTTGCTCCAAACCAGGACAGGGTGAAACTGACCCACACCACATTTCCAAGTCTAGAAACCTGTAATTTCTGAAGATCTATAATTCTATCATGTTTTTAATGTAAGAGCAGTAAAAATATCTTTTTTGTTTCCCTTTCTAATTTCTGTGTAGTTAATAGACCATGCTATATTAGTTTCAGGTGTGCAATATAGTGATTACTCAGTGCTCATCAAGATTAAGTGTGCTCTTCATCCCCATAACCTATTTCACCCTTCCGCCACCCCCACCTCCCCTCTGGTCACCATCTGTTCTCTGCAGTTAAGAGTCTGTTTCTTGATTTGTCTCTCTCTCTCTTTTTTTTTCCCCTTTGACCATTTGTTTTGTCTCTTAAGTTCCACATATGAGAGAAATCATATGGTATTTGTCTTTCTCTGGGTTCAATGAAGAAAGGGGGGGGATTTTAAACAATAAAAAGGTCTCATAGGTTAGAAGAATTTAGGTCAGAACTGGTGAGATTATCAGAGATCATCTCATTCACCAACTACCTCACTTTACAAATGATGAAACTGAAGCTTTGGAGAGGTCAACTTTCCTAGCCCAGTGGAAAAAGCAAGACAAACTCAAGGATCTACTCCTCCCTGCCACTTATGAACTGGATGTTGAAAACTGCTTCACTTCTTTGCATCTTGCTTTATCCTCAACTATATAAACAGTTGAATTAGTCTTTGCTTATTATGTTAGTGCTAAATTTGCCATCTAAAGAAAAAACCTAGTACTAGGTTCTTTTGAGATTAATAGTGAGACTTTCCTTTTGCAAAACAGTATCTATCTGTTTTCCCTTCTGGGGTGACATTTCCTTTGGTTTCCCATAAGCAGATTCCTTTTAACTCCAATTCCCATTTGCTTTTTATAATGGTTCCCTATGAGGTCACTCCACTACCCCATCTGTCTCTAATTAATCTCTAGGCTGTTTTCCTGAAAATTATTTAGAATGACTTAGCAATTTTAATTTCTGATATTGATATACTAGGATTCAACTGATATAGCTTAAATATAATCAACTTGCAGCATAACATAAATAGGTGTATGCCATTTTATAATTTATTAAGTGAGTTTACATGTATTATTTTTTTCTGCACAAATATATAAGCATACTTACTTTTATTTTAAGATTTATTTTGTTTAAGAGAGAGAGAAAGCACAAGCCAAAGGGGCAGAGAGTCTTAAGCAGACTCCACGCTGGGCATAGAGCTCAACAGATTGATGAGGGAGCAGAAGGCTAGCTAAGAGCAAAGTACAAGCGGATACCCTGCTACCTCCCACCCCCCACTCCTGGGTGGGATCTGTGTGACATTCCTCCAGGAAGCTCCCCCCGTCTTAATGTTAATGCCTTGATAGAGGGAAAAACAACCTTAACTTTACAATAGCCAGGCCTCTGCTATCCTGAGAATCTTCTTTAGCATATGAAAGTCCTTTTGGACACCCCCCTTTTCCTTACCTCCCCCAACTCCCAAGTACATAAGCAGGCATTCCTTACAACCCCGGTTCCGCAGCTCTTTCCGCCCATGGGTCCCGTCACCGTGCTTGCATAAAACCACCATTTTGCACCAAAGATGTCTCAAGAATTCTTTCCTGGCTGCTGGCTCCAGACCTCATCCCACCAAACCTAACCAATATTCCAAAACTACATCAAGATGTGTAACTGACTGCACAACGTAGGTGCCCCATGGTTATTTACTTTTAAAATACAGCATCTAGAATGTACAATTACCTGTTGAATACTGTTTTGGAGGGTGGGGCCTGAAATCCAGGTGTCTCTGATTCAGAATCCCATGGTCTTTTGACTAAGTCATTCCTTCTTCAGAAAAATCGCTACGTTTGGCCCTTCTGTCTCTGGAGAATGAGAGTTCACGGAGGCTGAATAGATTTATGTGTAAGCTTCTGGCTTACGGGAGTGAGAGCCCAATCACGGTGCCAGGCCGTATAGTAGGCAGTCCTATCTAGGGGTCAACATCACCAATCTGTTATTAACAGAGACAGGGAGCCATAGGCATGGGGCTTAGGAACTCACTGAGGCCAGATAGGAAAAGGTGTCACATGCAGGTACACCAGGGCTGGAGAGAAAATCTCAAGGCAGGCCTACCACCACGATAAAAGCTTGCAGAGGGGAGTTGAAGCAGGCTACTGCGAACCTACAGGTAGGCCTTAGAAAGACATGGCCTGACATGCCTGCAATCTCCTGATGGCTTCTGCAACTGGCTCAGAGTGGATCTGAATATAAAATGGACCTTGTGGGACGCCTGGGTGGCTCAGTCGCTCAAGCGTCTGACTCTTAATTTCAGCTCAGGTCATGATCTCCAGGTCCTGGGATCCAGCCCCACATGGGGCTCTGCACTCAAGCAGGGGGTCTGCCTGAGGGTTTCCTCTCTTCGTCTACTCGTATGCCCCCACACTCTCTAAAATGAATAAATAAATCTTTGAAAAAATAAAATAACATAATACAACATAAAATAAAATAAAATAAAATAAAATGGACCTTGCTCTGTAAGATAGGAAATGACATTGAGAACATGAAGAAACTATATTTTCTGGCCTAATCCGTTACTTCAGAGAGATTTAGGAGGAATGCCTGTGTTGGGGGAGGCAGAGTGGGGTGCTGAGTGGGAGGGCTCATGCACAGCCCACATCCTGCCTGACATCTGGTAAGTCTGCGAATGTACCCATTGTGTGATCATCTCACACAGGACAGAATCCGGAGGACCAATTCAGAAAGAATAAGGGGGCACTTTTGTGGCCTATAATCCCGCCACAGCTCTGTGTTCCTTCCTGAAATCTAACTTTGTATGTTCTAGTACTCAAAGGAAACACAGAGAGTGAACAACTACCTTCAATTAGGCACATTCTCATTAAATGGTGTCTACCACCATTAACGTGGGGTGGGGTTTTTTCCATTGGAGCAACCCTGAAAAAGAAACCATGCACTTTCTCAGGCTGTACAACTGCTCACAATTCTCATTTTGGACCTTATGTTTTTCTCAGGCCATAACATCAAAGTGGAGTTATTAGACACCCTCAATGCATCATGCATATAAACAAATCAAAAAGAGAAAATATTTTCTTTTCCCTCAAGGAGATTTAAAATCTGTAGTTAAGATTTAAGATACGTTCTTCCCAGTCTTTGAATTAGTGACTGGGCTCCCCCAACTGGAGCTTCACAGTATTTCAAGGCCTCCTCGCTGGTTGTCATGATTTAAATCAATGTGTATAAATAAAGTGCTTGATTGTTCTTCATAATCTTCATAAACAAAAGGACCTCATTAGGGGATTTCAAGGCTCTTTATTTTTCCATTCTTCTTCTTTTCTTTGATTTACTGTATGATTGATCCATTTACCCTTTAATAAGTATTTTCTGAGCACCGCTATGTACTAGGTCCTATGTGAAACTGGGTAAGAGCACAAATGGAAAATTGTAATTTTGAACATGTAATTATGAACAAGACTTTGAGAAATTAAAGGGAGTCCCAACGAAGGACTCTGGGGACTATACCTTGAGAACAACAGTTGAACTAATTATAAATGTAATTACAAACTAATTACCACATTTAAACAAATTACAAATGTTTAGTCTGAACGAGAAAAGGCTAAGAGGTTATAACTGTCTTTAGATATCAGAAGGTGCCTGAGGCAGAAGAGGGCTCAGACTTATTTTGCACTGTTCTATAGCCCGGTTTCTCAGCCTTGGCTCTATTGATATCTCTTGCAGGATAATTTTTAGTTGTTGAGGGTTGTCCTGTGCATTATAGGACTTTTAGCAGCATCCCTGGCCTCTACCCATTAGGTACCAGTGGCACCCAGTTGAGAAATTAAAAAATGTCTTCAGACATTGCCAAGTGTTTGCAGGGGGCCAATATCAACCCTATTGAAAACCATGATTCTGGAATCTCAAGTAGTGGTTTTTCCAAAGGGATTTCCAAAATGGGTATCAAATTAGCAGGATTCTACATATGCTCTTACCAAAATGGCTCCATTAGTCTATATTTTCATATTGGAAGGGAAATGCTATCGAGATCTTGTACTCAGGTCAATTTAAGAAAAAAAAAAAAGTCCAAAAACCAACACTTGAATACAAGTGGAATAGCGAGGCTCGTGATAGAACAAGCTCCCTTCCCTGGAGGAATTTGACAGAAGCTTGGAAATATCAGTAGGAGAATCTGTAAAAAGATTCTATTCAACAAGTAGGTGTTGAGAGGTATCATTTCTAAGGTCTCCATAATTGGGATTCCTTGTCAGGATGATATATAGTTTTATAACCCAGACACAGAAATCATGGCCACACTGAATATCATGCACTCATTACCTACAAATTTGATCAGCTGTTTCCTTTAAGAATTTGAAGACATTTAAATTGTACTATTTATTTTTTGTACTGTTCATCTAAAATGTTTAATCGTTTTCAGGATCTATGATTAAAACCCACTTGCCTTCTCTTCCTGTTACGCAAAATAGTGAAGACTATGCTACACTTTTTTTTTTCTGCCTCAGAATATATACTGGAACTGTAGAAAAAAAAAAAACTGTGCTCACTGACCGCTGTACAGTGATTGTTTTGGGTCATCAGTGTGTGTGTTGTCTTGGTTAGAAGGTATTTTAATATCTTATTGTGCTACTAATTGCAGTATTATTTTAGAACATTAAATATGTTCTTAGACCTTCCATTGGAGAAAAATCTTTGTCTGTTTGGCAACACCCCTGCCTTTTATGCAGAGAATTAATCTGTCCTTTTGAAAACCACCCTAATCCAAAAGCTATTTCCAAAAGGTAAGAAGTTTCTCAACATTTCCCAGCATTTCTCCAGCTCAGAGAAGTCAGACGGAAACAAAAGTGTAGCCATGCCTCTAGGGCACGTGCTACTTTGAATCATGAGCATAGTTAGGAGGCTTTTCAGAATGGTCTAAAAATGAGCCATTTTAAACTGGTAATCAGAAGATTATCTGCATACCAGTATTTTTTTTTTAATTAATTTTAAGCCCCAGAGGGCTTTTGAATGGTTGAGTAGCCCCATTACTGAGTTTTTTAATGCTTCAGTTATTCGATAATTTTTTAAATTAAAAAGACAGTGGAGAGCTCCACTGATCAAAGCTTTATTAGTTCCCTAGATTGTTTCTAAGCCTCAAAGGTTACTCATTTAGGTTGGCTTTCCTCAAGTCCAAAATGGCTATTCCTAAAAAAATTTACAAATTTTTAAAAAGGCCGTTCCTTGGAAATTGGAGATGAAGTCTAAATGATGCCTTTGAAGTCCGTCTGCTTAGTCCCATCCCTAAACCACAATGTCCCTGTGGAAGCCACTACCAAAAGTGTCAATCCCATTGGTTTATTTAATAAGGCCTCACTTATTTCCAAGATACTTCACACACTGGGAATACTCAAATTAAACTCAATGCCTTGCAAAATAGGTTCTGAATATAAAAAGCACTGGAGAGAAATGAAAGTCATGGCACCTTGGTTTTCCCTCCTCTTCCTATCATCAGTGAGTTGTGTGATTCTGAACAAACCATGCCCTCCTCCTAGGACTCAGCCTCTCCACCTTAATATTATCCGATAGTCCTTACTTTTATTTATTTGTCTGTTTGTTTGTTTTTAAAGGAGATAGAAGCTTATTGAATACACCGCAAGGGAGTGGAGAGCAGGACGGCAAAGGACTGTCTCAGATAGTCCTTACTTTTATTTTTTTATATATTTTAAGTAGGCTCCACACCCAGCCTGGGGCCCAACGTGGGGCTTGAACTCACAACCCTGAGATCAAGGCCTGATCCAAGATCATGAGTCAGATGCTTAACCAATGGAGCCCCCAGGGGCCCCCTCAGATAGTCCTTACTTTTAAATGAAGTTATAGGATTCCATATACTATAAGCACACTAAAAGACAGAACAAACTGTACTTTTTAGAACTAAGTACCATAATTATATCTCCATTCGAAGAAATCTGCTGTGGTTAACTCTTTCACTGAACTCACATGTTCTTCCATTGACTCAAGATATGGAAGAAACATTTGGAACTCTAAAAAAGAGTCAAGAAGAAACAATGGAAACTCTGTCTGAAATTAGTTCATTGTTATTTGGCTTAGGTTGTGGGAGGACAGTTTTAGATAAAGGAGGCTGTACTTTCACAGATGCTTCCCACCCTGGCTGGGCAACAGAGCTGGGCTTTCTTCAGGGATTCAGACCACTCATCCAAGGCCAAGCAAAACACTCTCCCCTTACTCCCAAAGACTTCCTGTCTGAGAGTGGTGGGACGTACAAATCAATTTATATCTCTGCCCACTGTTAAAGTAAAAACAAATTTTCTAACAAAGGGCAACCTATGAATTTGTCATAATTTAGAACTCCAGACACAGGTATAAAGAGGAATTCACACACACATACACACACACACACACACACCCTCTTCTCCAAACCTGCTTTTGCATCCTTATAAATATGTTGCTGAATGCCTAAGGTAAAAATAAGCTCATTCTCTGATAAAAGCAGATAGGAGTCTGAATAAAATGAAGTAACAACAAGTTCATCAAAATTGATGTAGCCACTATAAAACTGTTCTAGCTCCACAGAAAGCTCACTAGGTTTTGTGTCTTTTCTCTAAACCCAGCTATGCTTCTTTATAGGCATAGGGGGAAAAACTTCTGAGTTAGCAAAATTTGATTAAAAAAAAAAAGGCTTGAGTAGGAAAGATGCTTGGAAGTGTTCTGACTCACCCTATAAGAGAGCCACTCATTCCTCAGCCACATTCCTCCCACCAAACCCAAAGCTTAAGGTCCACTTCAAAGCTTGACAGGGCATGACATGATAATTAATACCAAGTATGTACTGTGCATATATGTCTAAGCACTTTTCATGTATTAACTCATTTAATCTTAACAACTGTGATGGTTAATTTTATGTGTCAGGTTGACTGGTCTAAGGGATGCCCCAAAAGCTGGTAAAACATTACTTCTGGGAGTGTCTGTGAGGGTGTCTCTAGATGAGATTAGCATTTGATTCAGTAGACCGAGTAAAGAAGATTGTCCTCACCAATGTGGGCATCATCCAATCTCAATAGAACAGAAACATGGAGAAAGAGCAAATTCTCCTCTTTGCTTGAGCTGAGACATCAATCTCCTGTCCTTGGAAAATGCCAGTCCTGGTCTTGGGTTTTTGGACTCAGACCAGAACTTACACCATCAGCTCCTCAATTCTCAGACCTTTAGATTCAGAGTGAATCACACCACCAGCTTTCCTGGTTTTCCAGCATTTGGAAGGCAGATCACAGATCATGGAAGTTGTTGGCCTCCAAAAGCATGTGAGGAATTCCAGTAATAAATCTCCTCTTGTATCTATCTATATACCCTATTGGTTCTATTTCTCTGTAGAACTCAGACTAATACAACAACCTTATGAAGTAAAATCAATTTATAAATGAAAAAATACAAGTACATATAGGTTCAATAATGTGCCTTTGGCCACACAGTAAATTTCACCAAAAGAAGGATTCAAGTTCAGACAGTCTTACTCCATATTTCTTCAGTCTTTAACAGTGACAATAATAAAACAACAATAACAATTAATACTGCAATTAACCATTATTGTGTGTCTATTACATGGCGATGCCCTATGCTATATCGTTTTTCAATTTTCACTTTCTCCTTATAAACTAATAGTATTCCCATTATACAGATTCTGAGAGGCTAACTAAATAGCCTGAGGTCACACCAGTTATATATAAAAGGGCATGAGTCTAAGCCTCTGCCTTTTAAAGCACTGTCTGCCCTGTCTTAGGAGGATCTGAGAAATGCTATGTTCTATAGTTTTAAGAAAATCGAGGGATAGTGGATACAGTCCCAGGTGGCTAAGAGCTAATCGACCGATAGGATATGGAGAGACTCAGCATAAAATAATACCAAAGGGAAAAAGTTGAGATATAAATTCAGCAACTTTATAGTTAAGAAAAATTCTGGTACTGCTCCTAAACGTACATAGAACCCTTTTCCAGCCATGCCTCACTCCACACTCCAGGGAGGACCTGACCATCAAAAGCCCCTGTCCTCTCTCTAGACCATTTTGGTTATCTAGGAATCCAGAATTCCCAACCCAAATGATCTTCAGCCCAGGAGAGGTATAAATGGAGCAAACTGGCATGCCTGCCTTTGTATGGAACGAACCTAGAGATACAAACAGAAATATGGCAAGCTATGGACTAGGGGCTGGGGGCCCTACACCATTAGGTTTCACCACAAAACTATGGTAAATTCAAGAATTTTACATTTGAACCAGCTTTCTAGGATAATATGAAGTTATATTGGTCAAGAGAAGAGGATGGAACATATTTTACATAAATATTTCTAAGTTTGGGGTACCTGGGTGGCTCAGATGGTTAAGCGTCTGCCTTCGGCTCAGGTCAGGATCCCAGGGTCCTGGGATCAAACCCCGCATCGGGCTCCTTGCTCAGCAGGAAGCCTGCTTCTCCCTCTCCCACTCCCCCTGCTTGTGTTCCCTCTCTCGCTGTCTCTCTCTCTGTCAAATAAATAAATAAAATCTTTAAAAAAATATATCTGTAAGTTTGATTCATAACTTTGAAAGACCTATGTCCTTTAGGTCACCATTCTCACACTTGCCCTGAGTCCAGAATTGCCAAGGGCAGGCTCGAACAAGTTCATTTCTTACCTTTTCCCATCCGACAGGGGCGAATATGCTGCTATGAGCTCACTGTAGTATTTAATTAATAGT
Source organism: Mirounga leonina (assembly GCF_011800145.1). Lineage (NCBI taxonomy): Eukaryota > Metazoa > Chordata > Mammalia > Carnivora > Phocidae > Mirounga > Mirounga leonina. Next base: position 15,769,972 of record NW_023270418.1, on the reverse strand, counting down.
GGTTAATAAACTTACTCTGTGGCTCCTCTGAGGAAACCTGCCAGAGAGTCTCACTCAATCTCAGGTAAAGGCAACTTCCTGTATCTCCCTCCTCAGTCCCCACTGGGGACAAGGAAAACAACCATCACCTGGTGGTGTGTAGGAATTGCCATTTACATGACACGTTAGTGTTTACTTCATTGGCAACAGCTGTTTCATTGACTCATTTCAATGTTCATTAGCTTGACATGCAAGATTATGGTGTGCTGTCTATGTGATGCCAGAACCACCGGATGATTTCATCGAACTCAGTCCAACGCGCAGACAATTCATTTTGAAAGAAAAATTAGGCCAATTGTGTTCGCTTGCTTGTTATTTTTATTGGTTGTTTTTTTTTTTTTAACTATCAATTCTATTAAATCAGCAGGGGAATCAGTCATGCTCACTCTCATTCTTCCCACGGAAGCCAATACAATTCATGTAGCAATTAAAAAAAAAAAAAATCCAGGTATAAAGTCAAGCTATCAGTCGGTCAATGTTGGTTCCAGTACTTATCTTCATCAGGCCCCTAAGCTGATATTCCATACTGATGAGACATCTGCATGGGAAGGCTACATAGCATGGATCAGAATGCCAAAGCCAACAGAGACACGAAATGCACCAGAAGAGACACGTGCTCTTAGGAGTCCTGACGGCGGTAGCTGCGCTACATTTACCAAGTGTTGGCGACTGCAGTCGCCTCTCATTCTGACATGTGTAAGTTCACAAAATCTAAAATGTCTCCGTATCACATTCCTACGAGCTTCCAGTCTTTTTCCACTGGCTGAGCACAGGGAAAGGTTAAATAAAGGTGATTTTATAACCATCTGTGCCATCATTTGATGTCCGGGGATGACCTGCCTCAACCCACTTCCTGCTTGGAGGGAAGGGGCAGGATGTCATGTAGCAGGAGACACATAAACAGACTTTGAGATCCAGTTGCTTGGATACTGTGAGAGAGTCCCATCACTGACAACCACGCCGTGGCATGTGAATAAATTGAGCATCTAACTGAAAGCCATGTGAGAATAAACCTGATTCATTTTCTGTGGGTGGCTGCCAAAAGCAATATGGAGTGATGGGGAATCTAATATTAAAGAGGTAGCCTCCACAGCCTTGGAAAAAGTGCCCACTGATTTGGGGGAAGGCACCTTAGAGGAGTGATGCCCCTCCACTTAAAGACAGAGACTCCTCTGGCCATAGGGAGCAAGTTATTTTCCCATCTCACCTGCAAGACAGTTGGGTCATAATACAAATTTGGAAGGCCGGCTGCAAGGAGTGAATTTTACTGATCGTTTCCCTTTCCTAAGCAGCATCGTCTCCCAGGATGGCTTTGTTAGAATGCAGTAGATCACAGCTTGTGGTAGGTAAGTCCGCAGCCCAAGCTAAACGATTTCATTAGGCACATGCTGACTTAGCCCAGATTGTTCCCTTCGGGTCCTGGATCCTACATGGAATTGAATCATCCTCCATCATAATTACCGGAAGCATCAGAAGCAGCTGCTGCCTCCTCCCCAATGCTCGTGCCAGACAGCAGACAGCCTGAGGGTCCCATCATCTGACAATGATACGCTTCATTTCGGCGTGCATGCCTGTGCATTCCACTGCCTGGGCCAGGAGCCATTACCTGCCCACTCGCTATGCAACATGGTGTGGAAAGTTCTCTCCACAACAAGGGAGCAGAGCGAAGACAGGGATAGTGCTCCTACTAAACACAATAGGCTTACAAACACTAACCTTCACTGAGACTATGGAACACTACTCGTAATATTAGTCACTAGTTATTTATCCCCACTATGTGCTAAGGGCCACACTAAGTGTTCTGTATACATTATTTCACTTCATCCTCCAAAAATGTCCCTGAGATTAAAAAGTTATATGGTCATCCACCAGAACAGAAGGGAAAGTAAAACGGACTCTCTTCTTTGCACAGAGTTTATGAAAATAAAAAGGAGAGAGAAGACATGGAGCCACTCATCCAGAAGTTCTAGATGGAGGGAAGAGAATTACAGGCCATCTATAAACACTTATGATCATCTGCTATGTGGGAGGTCCTGCAGTGGATGCTGGGGACACAATAGAAGACAGTGACATGAGCTTCACACTAGAGGGATTTAAGGATGACTTTTCAACAGTGTTTTGAGGAGGAGGGGCACCATTTGGTACAGGGGGGTGAGGAGGATGAAGGGTCTAGCTAGGCATTGCAGCATCCCCATGGGAGGATTTTATCTAGAGACAGGCACTTGAGAGTATCTGTCCTTATATAAATCTGGGGGAAATACTAAACTGGAAAGCTCTTTTATTATACTCTCTGTATATAATGCAGGAAGGAGTATAGAAAAACCTGAAGGGACTGGAGTCTCAGAGTCTTGGAGGTTAAATCAGCTCTACATCCCCTAATGTAACCTCATCCATGACTCCCACTGGAGGGTGTTGGCCAGGAGTAAACAATAACAAACCAATTTAGTTCTTAATGACAGACAGCATGAGATTATTACCCCAATTTTAATGATAAGGAACTAACCTGCCCAAGGCTATATAGGTAAAAATGACAAGCGGAGAAAACCCAGGTCTCTGTGTCTCCAGAACCCATCTTCATCATCACTATACTTTATTGTCTCCCAGGCACAGAGGATTCTAGGCAAGTGAAAGATTACATGGAAAAGGTGGGACAGGAATCTTACATGAAAAATCTCTCTCCTCAGTCTCTGTCTCTCCATGGAATCGACATGCTGGGGCCATTTTCCTTGCAACCACTGTTCCTGTCTACATTGCCACCAAGTGGCCCTCTGGTAATACAAATCTTGCTAGAATGCTACCTTACTCTGCACTACTTGGTTTCTCCCTGCTGAATGTTCTTTCTTTTTCTTTACAAGGAATGCTTATCACTAATGCAGAAATTCAATTACTGATTGGATTTATTTATTCATTAGCTTGATGCAGAGCCCACACCATCCAGTGCTACACTAGTAATGAAATCACCGTATCTGACAGAGAGACAGTTTACATGTTCAGACGAGACAGAAACTAAGCTGTCTCAAGCCCAAAAAGCTTGTATTACTGCTGCCAGCATGCTGTGCTAATCCTGTGCCCTGTTCTTTATGCATATGTGGTGCTCAAAGATAACACATACTGGGACTACATCAGCAGAGGCTGGAGCAGAAAATGCCCTCCCCGGGCTGCCTTGCTCATTTGGCAAATGAAACAGAAATGGCCTCTCTTGACTAAGACAATCCTCAGGGGAAGGTGAGCCCCTGCCCAAAGGACTTGTATGATGTAGGTTGCTTTACTTCCAGATAACAGGCTGATACAATCATAATATCATAAGTTAGGCCAAAAATAAGACACAAATTCTGATTTATTTTTTTTTTTTGTCCAAGTCGCCTTCACATTTATACAAGGTCTTGTATACTTGACTCTCTTTGCGGTTCTTGCCGGCACCTATGGTGCATTCCTGCCTGAATTCCTGGTACAGACAGACTCTGGGAAATGCCATGAGTCATCAACAAGAGTTTGCAATGACTCAGGTGTCAGACGCAGCGGCCGGGGGCCAGCCAGAGGTGGCACCCAGAGTCATTTATGTATGAGAAACTGAGGGGGGGTGCGAAACCCAGACATTTGAGAGTCACATATGCCTGGATTCAAATATCTGCTCTGCATCTAACTTACTGTGAGACTTTGAGCAAGTCACTTAATTTTTTTTCCTTTTATAAACTGGTGATAAAATCCCTCCCAGATGAGTGTATGAGGATTAGAGATGGACACGGTGGGCCCCCCATCATTCATTGGGATGATGATGATTCCACAAGGAACAATCAAGAGCCACTACAGAAAGGAGACATAAATCTGAAGTCTAGATGAACCAGAAATGTGAACGGAAGACCATAAATCAATGAGCAAAAAAGTAATAAACCAACAACGATTCACAGAAAGAAAAGGAAGGGCAGTTCATTTTATTCGCCATTCATGCGGTGGCTTATTTTAAAGGAGCCCAGCTGCCTCCTGGAGCCACTGGTGTTCCATGGTATCAGTGAATTCTGACCACCCTGACTCCTGAATGCTTCCCCATGGCCCCCAGAGCAGCTGGATAGTCTTTCTCCTCTTGAAAGCAGAAGCCTTTTATTATGCTGAAATAGGAAGAGCAAAGAGGCACAATAAAGATGTCTCTACTCATCTTGAGTTTTCCTGCTAAGTTTTGAAGCAGGAAACTTTGAGCCACAGTTTTAAATGATGCCTGCTCTGATTGGATTTGATATCTTCCAAAATCCTTTCTGGGTCAAAATATATCATTCTATGCTCCTCTAGTATAACACTCAGTTATATCTAACTCAAAGGCTTTTTTTTCCTTCTTCCTATTTATAGCTATACAAGACTTGATTGTGGTATATCTCATGTTACATGTGTTACGTGGCAATCTTTATTTGTACCTCTGTCCATCCACAAGACTATAAATTCCTTGAGGGCAGAGATAGGATTTTATGTGCCTAGGCTGCTTCCTAGGATAAATTAGTTGTGCAATAACGTGATTATTATTACATGAGTAGACACTAGGAGACAACACACAGCAACATTCTGAATCAAATAATTTGTGTCCTAGTTTCCTTTTCAACCCAAGTATGTAGTCAAGCCAAAAGGCACTCTCCAGATTATATTAGTGTGAAAATATTACCATTTGGCTCTTACTATCAAGTTAAGCTCCAAGAATTAAAATTGTTCAAGAAGATAAAAGTTGCCATTTTTAAAAGCGGAGTTGTATAATATGGTTACGTTGGAACAGTCCATATGAATTACCCAGAAATACCTGAGAAACCTAGCATTTCCTTCTAAAAATCATTTTATTTTTGGTTGCAGTATCCCTCATTAGTCCCACTGGTAAATAATAATTCAATCTCCAGCTAAACTATGTAATTCCAATCTGCTTTAAGTCTACCCATTGCATCACTAACCAAAGCAAATCACTGTGCAATTATGTATCAATCAACCACAAAATGAATTAATAGTAGTAGTAATAACAGCCATCATAAATGATGATTAGGTGAATATTACCTGTATTTCATTACTTGACATGAATTATCTCCTTTCCTCTTCAAAATGACCCTCTGAAAGAGTACTACTGATATTCCCATTTTATAGATAAAGACACTGAAACACAAAGGGGCTTTGTCACTTATCCCATAGGCATGTGGACCTGTTCTGCCCAAGTCATCCACCATCACTGGAGCTGAGGAGAAAAACTTAGAGAATAAGCTTGAATGACAATGGGCTAGTTACCACCATCATTTATCTTGTAGGAACTCTCTCAGCTATGACATTTCATATCATTTTATTATGATGATCTATCTTGGAACTTGCATATCCTACAAGAAACAACCCTCAGTTACAAGCAAAGAAATGATGCATTTTAATATAAAGTACTGGTACATCATTAGTTATCATTGCATTGGTCTATATGGATTACACCGTAAGACACCATATTTCATCATCTCTAAAATTCCCACAAAGCCTGCAAGAGAAAAACACCAGAGAGAAACACAGTGTAAGAATGCATAAATCCCCAGACCACGCTGCAGAAGCATGACTATTAGACAACCCGGGAAGGAGCATTGTACTTCATGTGGAAAGAAAACTATACTTCATACTTTGTCCTTCTATTTTTACATGTATGAGCATCATCATTGTTTCTAAGTTTGTGCATTACAGTTCTAAACCTTAAAGTGATCATCTTTAATACCGAGCAAAGTCTGTTGTTCTGAGAATGATGATGTGTGGACCTGGTTGCAGGAATCCTATCATTTCATAGAAAGTTGACACTCTTGGCCCACAATGAATGGTACATCAATTGTGAAAAGGACTCTTTCTTGATCTCTCAGTAATTCCATAGAAAACTACCTGGCACCTACAAGTAATAGAAGAAAATTGGAGCTGATGGAATTGAACCTAAAAAAAAAAAAAAAAAAAAAATGGCTTAACTCATCCAAACTCTGATAATGCAGTTCCAAAAGAGATAAATGTGGCAGAGTAGAACACCAGGGACAGAAACAAAATTAGTTGTATAGAAAAACAGTATTTCTTTGTTTTGTCATCCCCTGAGAAACCTCTTATCCTAACTTGCCTTTTTTTTTTTCAAATTTCCATAATCAACTTAAAAAAGTAGCAGAGAAAATGATCTGAAAAATCCCTGAACATGAAGTTACCCTAAATTCTACCCCTAATGGAAGAGTCCATGACTGACTTCACCTACTTCACAGTATAAAACACTTGGAGCAAATGTTTCTTATTCTGCATCTCATAGGATAGAGGTACCAATCAGTACCTCACTTCCTGCCTCCTGACCTGGTAGACCCTGCTCCTTGCCTTCCTGACAGTGCATCCCAAACTTAGATAATTCCTTAGGGCTCATCTGATTTCTCTACTCTCTTGTTCGCTCACAGTGATAGGACATAATGAAATTAAAACCTTGAAAATGCAAGTAAAAATGATGCAGATGCCCAATGTCAAAGCCAGCCCAGAAGATAATCAATGAGTTGTGTGATGTCAAAGTCATTAGTTGGACATCAGAAGGGCAGATATCAAAAGTTCGGTAGAGTATGTAGAAGAATAAAAAGGATAAGCCAGGGCATGTGAGACAACTGAAAAATGGCAACACAGGAGGAGATTCGGCAATACAAAGATTTTGGCAGATGGTGTTTACTTAATAACAATAATAATGGTAACACATACCATTTATTAAGTAACTATTAGGTGTCAGACACTGCTAGGCTTTTTATATAGTTATGTGATTTAATCCCTTCATTAGCTCCATGAAAGAGGGATTATTATCTAATTTTATAAATGAGGGAACTGAAACTCAGAGAGATGAAGAAACTGGTCCAAAGTGAGACAGCTATTAAATGAGAAAGACAGAAATCAAACCCAGTTCTGTTAGATTTAAAAGCCTGTTATTTCTTAACACCATACAAAATCCCTTCCTTGCATTTTTTACCACTAAGTATAAAGTATCTCCTTTAAAAGATATATTAGTGGATTTTTCAGACAATATTACTGTCTATCTTAAAGGTTCAAACCTGTTGTGTTAGCTGGACTCTTGATCCACTCCTTCCAAATGAGCCTAGTCCCATAGCAACTGTCTGATTCTGGCTTTCAGTTCTTTATTCGGAGGCTAACCCCCACGTTAGTCAGTGCCATTTGCTCAGTGCAATGGGTCGTTCCCTTTTCCCATTTCCTGGCTCTCTTCAGAATCTTTATGGGGTGTTATTTCTGGACCAGTTGTTCCCTGTGACCGTGTGTAAAGACTCAGAGCATCTGCCAGCTTCCTAGCAGATGGCTGAACTCTAGTGAATGGCTACTGACCTGTGGACTACAGAGCAGAAGCTGAATACGTCTGTGCTTAAGGCAGAAGCTCTTCCAGAATTTCACATGGTGCAAACCAGGGATTCAACTCATCTCTAGAAGATGCTAAATCTCAATAATGATGATGATGTTGATGATAATGACAATAACATAACATTTACCACGTATTTCTGAGTGTTTACTGTATGCCAGGCACTGCTCCAAGTACTTTAGATGTGCATCAGTTAATATTTCTAACAACTGAAGAAGGCAGGTATTATCGTTGGTCCCATTTTACAAGTGAAAAAACTGAGGCCCAGAGAAATTAAGTTACCCAAGTCCACAAAAGCCAGAAAATAGCAGAGCAAGGATTCGAACACTGATTATCTGAATTCAGAATCCCTGACTGTTTCCCACACCATGTTCTGGTTAGGCAAAAGTTTGGATTTTATTTGCTGCCACCTATTTGTTCCACAAAGGGGAGCTAGGACCCAAAGCATTAATTAGGAGAAGCAAAAGGCCTCTCATAGAAGCCAACAGATAATGGTTAATTCATAGTAGAAAAGAAAACAACTAGCTCACACTGAGCTCTTCCTTTGCGCCATGTACATGCATCCTCTCACACAAACCCACACTAATCCCATTAGAGACGTCTTAACAGTAACATGAACTCCACTTAAAGAGGAAGACATGTTATGCAAGGACACACTTGGTAAAAGACAAAGACTATATCAGATATCTACTCCCACAGCGGTGTTGTCTGACTGACCGTACCAAAATTTGCTAGCTCAAAACAATCATCCTTATTTAGCCCCCATTTCCAGATTAATACTTTGGCTTGATTGAGCTGGGCAATTTCTCTGTTCTTCCTGGGATTCCTCATGCATCTGAGGTCAGCTGTGGGTCAAGTAGGCAGTTTTGTTGATCTTGATTGGGTTCTCTCATCTCTGGGACTCTGGAATAAGACAGAGTATCCCGAGAACACACAGATACGTGCAAGACCTATTGAAGGTTATAGTGGAACTGGTATATCATGTTTTCTACCACTTTCTGTTAGTCAACCAAGTCACAATGCCAGCTCCAACTCAAGGGCTGGAAAACAGATGGGAAGGGGTACAAAATCATACTGCAAAGGGCACAGACCTATGAGGGCAAGAACGATTGTGGTCATTTTGTAATCATCTACTGCAAAGGCAAAATACAAACCCAGTTCTGACCAACTCCAGAGTCCTTATAGGTATGCAAAACTACCTCCAATACAAAATTCAAGTTTGCATACCTTTAAATAAAATACTCAGAAAATACATTTATATAAAAAGATGTTGTGGCATATATGTGAAATGAAATATTATTCAGCCACGAGAAAGAAGGAAATCCTGTCATTAGCAACAAATGAAGAGATTTTGAGGGCATTATGCTAAGTGAGATAAGCCAGATAGAGAAAGACAAGTATTGTACATCACTCACATGTGGAATCTAAAAAAGCTGAACATATAGAAACAGAGTAGAATGGTGGTCACCAGGGACTGGGGGATGGGGGAGATGTTGGGCAAAGTGTATAAACTTGCAACCAGAAGATGAATAATTTTTATAGATCTAAAGCACAGTATAGTGATTATAGCCAACAATACTATATTATATACTTCAAAATTGCTAAAAGATTAGATCTTAAATGTTCTCCTCACACAAAAATGTTAATTATGTGATGTGATAGAAGTACTCGCTAAAGCTATGGTAGTAATCATACTGCAATATATAAATGTATCAAATCAACATGTTATACACCTTAAACTTACACAGTGTTGTCAATTATACCTCAATCAAAATTAATTAACCAAAAATAAATAACATTTTAAATGTTTCACTCCAAACTGTGTGTTTTGCTTTTAGTATGCCTTGTAATTTTTTGTTAAAAGCAGGATATGACAGAATGGGAAAAAGAACTCCAGTAAATGGGGCTTTAGTGATACGGTAGCAAGTTGTAGGGGACAAGAAACGCATGCTGTAGTCCTATAATTAGGTCTCAGTCTTTTAGTGAGCATGTGCCCTTGGACTGTAAATCTCACAGGTGCTTCTCAACTCCACACCTAATTAGGTGGGAAAAGATGGCCACAGAAGGCTGGGAAATCCCTTCCCTCACTCAGGTCAGTTGGGCTCTCATAAAACCCCAATAGATTAGGTTTCTGGTAAAAGTTTCTCTTGAAGGCAGGCCTTGTTAAGAACAGAGTACTCTAGCATATTTCAAAATGGTTCCTTTTCCTCTCCCCCTACCAGAAGCATGAGAGAATTTTCCTCAAATATTTACTGTGAAATCCTGGTAGAGGTTTGAGAGATAAAATTCACAAAAGTGTGTGGACCCTCCTCTGCCTTGATCTCCAAGGAGTTCTTAATTCTCAGACTTGTCCACATTGACCCTCCAGCAATTTGTCAGTTACAGTTTAGGTTCTCCTAGCCTGTACTGGTTCCTAAGGAGGTTTCTGCTCATGAGTTTCTTCTCTGTTAAGTTAAAATTCTCTGTTTCTCTAATTTTGGGGGGCAGTAACTTGTCCTGTGACTTTACTTCTCTGGAAGAGCTAGGAAGAGTTATTAATTTGTTAATTTTCTTTCAGTTTGTTCAGTTTTTTGCTTGTCATTAGGACAGAGTAACAACTTCTAAGCTATTTATACACTGCACCAGAAACAAATTATCTTTTAATTGAAGTTTATCAAGTTCCTACTATCTACAAGTACTTTGTGAGCTGGATTTATCTTTCATTTCACTTGTAGAGGACCCAAAGGAAAAGGGGATGTGATGGGTATAAGACGATGAAGAATTTTTCTTCTTCAAAGAAGAAAGATTTCAACTGTGCAGGAATGAACCTGAAAGTGTTTTCCTATGGATTTTGCATGCTTTTTGGAGAAATCACTTGGCTTTAGAGACAGAGTAAGTAATAAGACTAAAGGCAACTTTTACTTATGGGGACTTATTTCAGGTCATAGTGGGTCTAAAATAGCACATTCGGTAAGAACCCAAGAAAGCTGAAATTCCTTGAGGACAAAACATAGAAGCAGCAAAAATCTCATGGGGTTTCCAGTTTCCTGCCCCTCTCTTAGCCTCTGTGTATGCCAAGCATTGAATTAGGCATGTCACATATGTACTCATCATTTTAACTTATATTTCATATTCATAAAGAGCCACACTTAGATAAGAGACAGCCCAAGAACCCAACTGCCTGGGTGATATTTTAAGTTTCAGTATGGTTAAATCCTCCATTCTCCTTCTGCCTTCGAATGTCTCAAATTGGACCATCCATTGCTTACGTATCACCCAGAACTGTTTTCTCACCTTTCTCATAAAAATAAAAATTAATGCAGCAAGCTAATTTTGTTTGGTTCACTCCATTTTATCCTATTATTATTATTATTATTATTATTATTATTATCAGTTATGGTTTCATTAGTAGATCCTAGAGATCTTCAAAAGAGAAGTCAGACTATGAAAAAGCAATTTCTTAAAATTCAGATAACAAAAAAGTAACCATGAAGGAAATGCAAAAATCAGCTAGCCAAGAAAATAGCTTATTTTACATCTAAGTTTTCTTTTCTCTCAAGTTTGTGCAAAGTCTCCTCCAGCTACAAATATCTTCGTTCAAGGAAAGGAACATTTGTTTCAGGGAATGTTCTTATTCCTGAAGGAAAAAGAAAGGCAAATTCTAAAGTGAAGGATGTACTGGGGAAATAGTTTGGCAAATGATACGACATTTTCCTGTTCTCATTTAATACCATGCAAGAAAAAATATAGGTGACATGGAACCAAGTAGAAGAAAAGATCCTTAGAATAATAGAATGTGAAATTCTTCCTCAGAGATCAGCTAGTCAAACTTCCTTACTTTCCTAATGAGATCTGAGACCTAAAGAGGCAAATTTCATTGTCCAAGTCACCTAGATGGTTAGTGGCAGAACTGAAGTGAGAACCAACACTTAGAATTTTCTATTCACTGACTTTCCTAATTAATTTCGCAGGACACAAAGAATCTTCCTCCAAGGCCTGGCATCTACCTGTCCATGAACTTATATTCTCTTCTGCCAAACTACCAAGTAAGGGCCACATTCCACTTTCGAGCAAAAAGGTGGTATGTGAAGCTTTGCTACATGGGTATCACCTAAGGAGGTCTAGGATAGAGTTTAGGGGTTGTTGAACTTCAATGGAAAACTGTTTTCTTCAGTAACCTGTAAATGAGACTGAGCATTTTCTTCAATTACACACAGATGTAGGCAACAAACCACAGTAGTATTAGTAGTTTCTGTGACTTTGTTACCATAGAAATCAGACGCTTTTATATCCTTCTACAGTTTTGGTACACTTTGAAACACCATTTATGTTTATAACGATTTTGAAATTATGATACTTGTCAGACTTGCTCCTAGATATTAATATTTAATGACTCTGTAAAAAGGCACATACATTGCCATTTCATAAATGTGGTTTTTAATAGTTGGTCATTGGTTTCCTTAGTAACCATACATAATTTATTTTATGGCAGGCCTTGAACAGGCAATCATATGAAGTTGTACAATCCTCCCCCAAAAGTCTTCCATAACACAAGATGCCTAAGAACACTTCTGGGTCTGGCTACATCCCTGATTTTAAAGTGGTCCCACAGCCCATGGCAGAGGAGAACATCTTTTAAAATGTATCCACAATGGGGGAATAGACCAATGTATGATCTGCTGGGACAAATAAGTACGAGTAATTAAGAAGACTGCTTGAATTAACCCAATTCAGCAACAAGGGCTGAATTTTAGGGTGGAGGGCTGGGCTTCCAGGTTCAAATTAGGACTGGGCTTATCAATTCTTCCTGTGCAGCTCTTCCTGCTACCTCTCCTCCTCTCTTCACCTACCCTAGGATGCAGCATATCAGTGAAATTACTGCATCCCTGGGGACCAAGTAGCTCCACTGTGGAACATCAGTGTAAAAGAACTGGATCCAAAAGGATCTTTCCCTACAGCAAAGAGGATGTCAGAAGCAGTGTGAGTTAAAGCCTTAAGCAACTCAGAGATGGGCAAGTCAGATAAGAAAGGGAACAGTGTGGGGCGCCTGGGTGGCTCAGTTGGTTAAGCAACTGCCTTCGGCTCAGGTCATGATCCTGGAGTCCCGGGATCGAGTCCCACGTCGGGCTCCCTGCTCAGCAGGGAGTCTGCCTCTCTCTCTGACCCTCCCCCCTCTCATGCTCTCTATCTCATTCTCTCTCTCAAATAAATAAATAAAATCTTTAAAAAAAAAAAAAAAGAAAGAAAGGGAACAGTGTGGACTGCAAACCATAATTAGCAGAACATCAATTAACAACTCAGCAGAAAGAAAACAGGGGCATCAGATATCATAGCACGGACCATATCACATATTGCAGAGTGAGCTGATTAAGAACTCAAATGCAAGTCCCAGACTGTCTAGGTTTGAACTGATTCAGCCCCTTCCAAGATACATGATCTAGGCAAGCTACTTCACCTTCGCACACCTTTTCCCCTGTTACTAAAATATGAATAATAGCTATACCTTCATAGTGTTTTGTGATAACAGAATGAATAAATTTGAGGAAAGTGTATACAATAGGGCAGGCACATTGGAAGCATTCAACAGTCAATGTTATATGTTAGTGATAGCAGTGACTGAATATAAACAGAGGACAGCTGGGTCCTCCAGCCCACAGTGGAAGGAGTCCTTTCTGAATGCATAAACTGGTGTTGGCTTTAGACGTACACGCAGGTTGCATATGTAAGACCCCTTGGAATCCTGGGGGATTTTTGAGGGATGTATTTCCTAGAAATAACTTGACTACTAGTCAACTTGATGAGGCCTCAAGATATCAAATTTAAGGGTATTATTAGAAAAGTGAAGCATGAGACACAGCAGCCAATCCTTCAGGATGATTCTGTTATTTTTATGACACTTTAAGATCAAGAATATGGGTAATTATTATATGTACAATAATAATATTTAGCAAATTCCTAAATTACCTTTCATTTTAAAGACTAAATTTTAGTATTCTAAGTCCTATATCTCAGGCACTCTTGCCTACGTACAAGAAAGCACCTAGTACCATTCTGATCCATTGTAAGAATGCAAAAAATGCCAATGAATAAATGAAAAATGAGTTAATGAGAGGAGTCTCTGATGTGAAAGGTAAGTCTTAGAGAATTCACAATACCTGAGCAATCTATATTACATTTAATTTTGAATGCTACTGATGACTTGGTATAATATACATTCTAACAATATGTTGAAAATATACATGTCTGTCTGGGGTGTAAATAAGAGTGTCATTTATTGATTTGCTAATCCTTCCCTCCTATGGGTGTTGCCTATGGCACTGCCATCTGGGCCAAGTTATTATATTTCTGGATTTTTATTCTAACCTGGCACTGTCACATACTTCAGTCACAATATTTTATGGGTCAATTTCTCTAGAAATAATAGTGTACTTATTGTATGCAACAGGGACATGCATTCACACTCCTTTCCCCCCCAGTTCCCATGGTAAGTTCCATTCTTTATCCATGCAAGAGTGACAGTAGCAAGTCTAAACCAATTGTTATTCACTTTTTTGGTTAGATATCTAGGGAGACCCTAGTGTTTACAGAAGTCCATGGTTGTAAATGGGAGGCTGATCTCTTCAGCTACTAAGGTATCTGACTGGAAGAGTAGTGGTCTTTATTTCTTAAACATTTGTGTGGTTCAGGCAAAGTTGTAGCATCCCTGAGAGAATTATCACCTGTAATATGTGGTATGGGATGATCCTCTTGTCTGCTCTGTGGCTCTATGTTTCCCCAAGCTACCCTCTCCCTTGGCCATTGGCTCTAGCCCCCCACAGCCTAAGGATCCCCATACATAGAGTCTAACAGACCCACGCATCCAATCACTCACAAACTCAGATTCAGAACATTTTCCTTTCCCATTTTCTGTTAGGGTTCTGCTATACCTTCTTAGCTGTGAAACACAATAAATAACAGAATTTGGGAAATCAGTTTTGATGTTCTCAATGCCAGTATGGAACCACCATCATTTTAGTTAAAGCAGCCAGAAAAATATAAGTCTGAATTTTGGTAACATATTTGGCAACAAGTGGAATATTATGAAATATTATAATTAATTCAAGAAAATATTTATTGAGGGGTGCCTGGGTGGCTCATTCAGTTAAGTGTCTGTCTTTGGCTCAGGTCATGATCCCAGGGTCCTGGAATCAAGTCCCACATTGGACTCCTTGCTTAGCAGGGAACCTGCTTCTGCCTCTCCCTCTGCCTGCCGCTCCCCCCGCTTGTGCTTGTGCGTGCTCTCTCTCTCTGTGTGTCTCTGTCTCTGTCAAATAAATAAATAAAATCTTTAAAAAAAAAAAAGAAAAAGAAAATATTTATTGAGAACCAATTTTGTAGTGGATAATATAGAGGCGATGTCTTTGAGGGCCTCACTGTTAACCAATACAAATGAAACACTTAGATGTTCTTTTTTTTTTAAGGGTAAATTTGTTGGCACTGGCACAAAGCAGAGAAAGATACATCAGTTGCTCTTGGTGTGGATCAATGAACACCACAGAAATGAACTTGGATTGGACCATTAAGTGAATCATCAAACTTGAATCTGCATAAGATGTGGAAAAATCAAGAACTTGAAATCCTCAGTCACAACACACACATACACACACACACTCACAGCATTATCTTAATAAACCTTACACACTAGTTCCTTAATTGTACTCTTGTTCTTCTCTAATCTGTTAAGCTGCCTTAATGTTTCTGATAGATCTGGGGGTCTAGGAGTATTAAAATGAGCATATATTAATGCAGTTATTTTTCTGTATGGAAATGTACAGTTACACAAATCTCCCATTTTCCCATCACACTCATCATTTCTGGAATACAGTCTTGACTACGTTGTGATCACATTCTTTCACATTGAAAAGTATGCTGTCAGTAATGCAAATAAGTAATAGGCACTTGACTAGGACTATGATATTTTTCGTTTGATTTTCCTTTTAGGATTCCACATGTCTAAAATTTTAAGCACAGATATCCTCACTGGCTTCCTATAACTGTTAAGAGTAGAAACATTCTTCTAAGTCCTTACTATGTATTCGACTCAGTAAGTTAGGTGACAGAATTATCCCCATTTTACAAATGCAGAAACTGAGATTCAGAGAGATTAAGTCACTTGTCCAAGGACACATTCCTATTAAGTTGTCAAGTCAGGATTTGGAACAAATTCTGTCTGAATGGCTGCTCTTAATTTTTACTTAGTGGGACAGGGGAATGCCTTTAGCACAGTTCTCCAGTTTTCATAAGGAGGGATTACCTTAAATACTACTAAACACTTAGGACACTCTTATACCTCCGTACAAATGTGAAGTGAATTGCTTGACTGGTGTTAACAGTCATTGGTCTATGTTTCTCTAATACGTGAATCTGACCTATTAAATGGCTTGAGAATGAAGGAATTGATCTCTTTCCCCTTCTTCTTCACCTGGACCAGTAGGAGGCAATGACCCGCATCCACAGAATTCAACTTTGCTTCAGGTAGGCAAATTAAAAAATGCAGGGTAGTGCTCCAGCAAACTAACTCTAGTACTCAAACTAAGACAAATTCTTTAACATAACCACTACTGAAAATCAGAAAATATTTTGGTTTTCCATTCTCCTGACTCCTTAGTCTTATTTTTCTATTGATTCAGAAATCAGTCCAGGAGATGTCTGCTGTTTTGTAATCTATTGCTGTATAACAAATCACTCCAAAATTTGGTGGCTTAAAATAAAAACAATCATGTTTCTGGCTCACAGACTTACAATTTGGGCAGAGTTTGGCAGGGCGGGCTTATGTGATCTCATAAAGCATCAACAGCCCAACTGGCCTGGAGGATACATTTCCAAGATGGCTCACTTCCATGGCTGGCTAGTTGGTGGGGGTTGTCAGCTGGGAGTTCATCTGGGGCTGCTGGCCAGGGGCCACTCCCTGGGGTTGGTTGGGCTTCCTCACAGCATGATGGCTGAGTTTCAAAAGCAAGTGTTCCAAGAAGCCCAGATGGAAGCTGCAAGAGTTCTTATGAGCCGGCCTTAGAAGTCCCAGAATATTCCTCTGCAGCATTCTATGATCAAGCATACCTCTCAGGCAAACTAACATGCAAGAGAACTGCCATGTTTCAAAAGAAGGAGAAGCAAAATAAAATCGCACCTATTGTTAATCTATCATAGATGTTATTGATTGAGCTTCCTTTAGAAGTCCAACTTCCTAAAAGGTAAAACCATATAAAGAGTAAAATATGAAACATATAAGAAAACAGAAATCATACTTCAGCTTGCTAGTTTCTCTGGAAATTTTAAGAACAGTACCAAAAACATAAAAATTCTATTCCTCAATCCCAGTAATGTTCAGCTTTATGGATAATGACTGAGTCATGGAAGAATCTGGCAACTAAGAATTAAATGTTCCAGGGTCTCATCCGACATCAATATAAAGCTGATTTTCTATCATTAAATTGAAGTATTTATTGTCTGATTTCTAATTTCTAAATTGTTCCTGAGCAGAACCAGAAACAGAATGATTTTTTAAAAATTGCTTCTCATCTACTTAGTATTTTTCCATTCATTTACTGTTTTTTTCAAATTCCACTAGGGAGAAGAAAAATGGCACTCTAAACTTGAAGATGCCATTTCAATTGCCTAAATTGAAGAGGCTGAACCAGGTAATCAAAAGGGTCTCTGAACTCCTGTTTTCTTAAAATTTCAATTAGCTCCAGCATGGTGATAAAAAAATTTTCACCAGACATAACACAATTAGAAAGAAAATGTCATGCCCTACCAATGTAGGACAGGTGAATGCTCTGCGTTACTACTCCCATCTGTCTATTTTGTTATTGAAGACATTTAGCTACCATTGGCCGTGAAAGTTAGAAGTGCACATGTGTAGATATTAAGGTTATAAGAAGTTGAAGATCTTGTGGGTCTTTTTAAAATAGATTTGTGAGAGATTCAAAGTGAGACCATTATCTCAAAGGTAACTTCTGATATGGGAAAGAAAAAATATGGGTGCTTATTCTTTAACTTTATAAAGTCCAGGAATACAAAACTTTGCCACATGGAGTTTATGTAGATGCTAGAGAAAGATTCTGCTCAATGTCAGCTTTTTAATAGCAGAAGGTAAGTATTTTTCCAAGGGGAAATCACAAGATCTGTCTGGGAGATCTAAAGCCATCTGGGAGATAATCTCACATGCTCTTTACTCCCTAAAAATGTTACGATTCAAAGGTTGCAGCCCTTTTACTACATTTGTTATGGATGCAAATTTTTTATACAAAGAACTTTAAGTTTCATCAACTGCCAACTATACCAACTAACAATCAAGAGGAAAAAAATAACATTGTAATATTTTTTTGTTTATTTCATTTAAAAAGCAGAATTAGCAATACATAGAAATAATGAGATTTAATAAATAGCTAATCCTGTGTTCTTCATTTCAAGAAATATGATAAAATGGAATTCAGCTATAAATACAGAAATAATGGTATTTACTTGGATACAGCTTATCTAGCTGCCTATTTGCCGGAAAAATAGAAAACAGACAAATACAAATGTTCAATGAGCATACTGTACCAGGAAGACATATTAGCAAAATCTTGACTTTGATATATAAGTCATTCTCTGAAACTGATAAAATATAAGAAAAAGAAAAGGAAGAAGAAACTATAGTGAGGAGACTTAAAAGATATATCAAATAAAAATAATGAAATAGGTAAAATTAGGGTCTAGAAATGTAAATTGGATTGGTTAAGCTATAAAGAAAGGCAAGGATATAACTACTTTAAAATTTATAATAATGATTATTTTGGAAGAATTTCTGGAATGACTGACAAAGTATTCTTAATGGATGGTGATTTCAGATGTGTTTGCCTTATAATATTTTATTAAGCTACGTAATTGTGTGGTTTTTGAATCTTTGTCTCATTTTACAAAAGAAAAAGCTAAAAAAGAATAATTAAGGAATAATGTATTTACATTTTTAAAAAATACACTTTCTTGTACTCATACATTTAAAAAATCAGTAAGGAAAACAACATATAGAACTGAATAATAATGAAAATGCTTTGTATCATAAATTCTAATAAGCAAATAATGTGGCAAACAAAGGGAAGTGCAGAGCTGCAAATAATTATTACAGAAAAGAAAGAAAGCTAAGCTAATTCATGAGTTAAATCTCCATATCAAAAGTTAGAAAAGGAAAAACCTGAGGAATGGAGAAAATGAGTAATAAAATGTGAAATTTAAATAGAAGAATATTCTACAGTATAGAAGAAAAGCAAAAGTTTGGCAAGACTAATCCAGAATAAAAGAGAAAAGAAAACTAAGCAATAGTGACAATTAACAGGGAGCCTAATTACACATGTAGCAGATATTAACAGATAATAAAATAATATTATAAACAACTTGATGCAAAGACTTTGAAAGTATATACAAACAGCAAATTCCTGGAAAAATGTACTAAAATTGAGCCAAAAAGAAATAAAATATTTGAATAGTCCTATAAATATAAAAGAAAGGTAGTTATTAAAAAAAAAAAAATCTTTCTACAAAGCAAACACCAGGGCCAGAGATTTTTATAAGGCAGTTCTACAAAACGTTGAAAGATAATTCTAATTTTATACAAACGCTTCCAGAAGAGGATAGGTATATATAATCTTGACACCAAAACCAATAATACATTCAGAGAAATACAAAATTTTAGTCAATCTCACACATTATTGTGGATGCAAAAATCTTAAAATGTTAGCAAGCAAAAGAGAGCAATGTGAGTAAAAGATAAAACATTGTGACCAACTTGATTTTATCTTGGAAGTGAAAGGTTGATATAACACTGGAAATATTTTCATATGCTTTGCCAAAATAAACAATGAAGGGAGAAAACGCATGTAATCCTCTAAATATATGCATTGAAGTCACTAGATAAGAACTGAAAATCATCCACTCATGAAAAGGAAAGAATTCCTAAGGGGCTACAAAAAGTAACATATGTAATGATAAAATATAATAAAGCATTCTCCATTATCATAAAAAGATAGGAATGTCCACCATCACATCTTCCAGGTCCCTTGTAAGGGTGCTACTAGCCAGTACAATTAAGAAAAATGGAGAAATAAAGATATAAAGATCGAGAAGGAAGAAGCAAATCAAAACACACACATATGAATAAACTTCCATTCACCAGAAAACACCAAGAAGAGAGTGGAAAGACAAGCCACACCCTGAAGGAAAACATTTGCAACATACATAATCATATTTTTAAAAAGATCAGTACCAAAAATATATACAGAAATCCAATAAATCAATAGGAAAAAGAATTTAATGGGAAAACAGGGGAAAGGCATAAACAGCCATTTTCTAGATGAGAAAACAAGCATGGCCAATAAATTTTATGAAAACATGTGTCAGTTCATTAGCAATTGGAAAATGCAAATTAAAATCACAATAAAATGCAATTTCATACTCTCTATATTGGCAAAAAATGAGTAATTCAACAACAGTAATGCTCTGAAGAATGTGGAGCAATGAGACCTTTCTCACATACAAACTGGTACAAGCACCATGAAAATTATTTTTCATTATCTAATACACTTACAGATGCTAACCCTTGACTTCTCCATGCCTCACTTCTCTAATCTGTAAAATGGGGATAATAAAATCTACCTCACAAGGTGATTTTAAAGATTTAAATGAGATAATACATGTAAATTGCTACCATTCTGTCTAACACATACGAGCACTTAATAAGTATTAGTTGGTGATACTGTTATTATTATTATTGAACAGATACATCTCTTTAGCTGATATGCATAATACAGATACCATGGATGCTAAAGACACCATTTTGAAACATATGACAATTTCCAGAAGGAGGAAAGTCACTGTATTGGATTTGGAGGTACACCATAGGAAGAGAGGGAGGTGGGAAGGTAAGGTAGAAGTCTGTAGAATAGAGAAGAGCATGATTAATGAAAAATAGGTACAGTGAGAGAAGATATATGGGTAATTAGATAGGAGGGGTTCAATCGAAAACTTCCTCTGAGAGTTAGGATTACATAAAGTGATAAGCAGCAAAGTAAGCCGAAGTAATGAGTTTATCCTCCAGCAAAGAAGAGAAAGAAATGAAGAAGGGAGAAGAGAAAAGAAAGGAAGGAAGGAAAGGAAAAAGGAGGAGAGCGAGGAAGGAAGCAAATTTCATCAGAGAGCAAACAACTCAGTGAGAAGTGTGTCAGATTAAAGATGCCTCAAAGTCTTTGACCTCCTCCTCCATGAAGAGACTTCCTCCTCCCTTGAATCTGGAGCCTACAAGTACTTTGAACAATCAAGATGGTACAAGTGCTGCTCCAGCAGCTATGGGCTTATTCTTTTTTTTTTTTTTTTAAAGATTTTATTTATTTGACAGAGAGAGACACAGCGAGAGAGGGAACACAAGCAGGGGGAATGGGAGGGGGAGAAGCAGGCTTCCCCCGGAGCAGGGAGCCCGATGCGGGGCTCGATCCCGGGACTCCAGGATCATGACCTGAGCTGAAGGCAGTCGCTTAACCAACTGAGCCACCCAGGCGCCCTGGGCTTATTCTTTAAAAGAACTGGCAGCTTCCCCTTTCTTCCTCTCGGAGCCTGAGGGGCCATGAAAGAAGTCCAAGCTCCTCTGCTGGAGACAGAGGCCACGTAAAGGAGCACTGAGTACCTGAAATGCGTGTGAAGAAGCCATCTTGGATTAGCCAGGCCTGTCAAACCCGCAGATGATTCCAAATCCAGCTGTTCTCTGAGTGTAATCCCACAAGAGGGGATAAAGAAGAATTTTTCGGCTCAGTCTATCCAACCCACAGAACTGAAAGAGATGATGACAAGTGATTGCTGAAGCCACTAAATTTTAGGTAGTCTGTCACACAACAATAGATAAGCAGAACAAGGCATACTGTGGGGAGAGAAATGATATTGTGCCAAAAGGAAACAAGTGAAGATGCAGGCTAACCTTGCCAAAACATAGCATCGAGGTCAGATGGAGCCCTCAACCCTTGAAGCTTCCTTTTTAACTGCAGGATTTTAGTCTTAGACAGTCGCAGTACATTTTCTTCATTGCACAAAGCAGAGAGAGGACCCAACCAACCCACTGTCCACAAGAAACTGTGACCACCAGCTGTGAATTACTTTTCCCTGGTCTCATTTGGTGTGGCAAAAATGCTTTGGAGATTTTTTCCCCCTGATATGTCCCTATAAAAGTCTAGTGTGCTCCTACAAATGCACTCATTAAAGTCTCAGGATTCAATTTACATAATTGAGGCAGTCCAGCTAATTTTAGGAAAATTACAACTTTGTGCAAAATAACTGTTATACAATAATTATGGCAAAGATGTTCTGCTTTGTGTCAGGCACAATGAAATCAGTAGGTTTAAAAATTAAGAACAAGCGCCTCTAAGCTCTCAATGTCGTTTTAAAAGAGAGAGTGCTGTTAAGAAACAGCTTTGCATGTTAATCACAGAGCTCGGGAACATTCTCTGTTAAGATACATGATTTTCAACCTTGTTAAAAGAAATATTGAAAGAAGGAAATTGATTTTTTTTCCCAGAAAATGTGCCTGTCACACTCCAAGATAAGTTACTGTTATGTGTGTCCATTAAATAAGTTTATTATATGAAAACTCACACTCTAGGGAAAAAAAAGTTCAGTCAGCATTGACTTCAGCTAGAATTTATACAATCTCTCAATTCAAGAAATCAAGGTTAACTGTCTTGATTCTCATTAATGTACGACTGAACTAGTTATGGAATGGATAGTGTATGGAAGAGGAACAAGCTTTAACTGCATTTGGAAAACTGTGTTGGTAGCCTCAGACAAGGATTCTTAGAAATTTAATATTTGGGGAAAGAGTAAATAAATGTACTGCTATTGTATGTGCTAAATATCTGGCAAATTAGCATGCAATATTTGGTAGAAGAAATCAGTGAGAGAATGAGGTAATTTTTTAAGTGAAAGAAAACATTTATTCTAAACTTTTCCCAAGAAATATTGTGTCCCACTGAGATATTTAGGGATGGAGGAAGAGGGAAAGGAGGCTGAATGGATGGGTTCTACTCCCTGATCAGCGCCACACCAGTCCATCACCCCCTTCAACCACAGCAGCTCTGCTTTTACATGTTTTCTGTACGGAGATGATCATTAAGACTGCACTTAAAAAAACAGAGCTTAGGGACGCCTGGGTGGCACAGTCACTTAAGCATCTGCCTTCAGCTCAGACCATGGTCCCAGGATCCTGGGAAGGAGCCCTGCTCATGGGGCTCCCTGCTCAGCCTCTGCCCCTTCTCCACCCACTTGTGCTCCCTCCCTTTCTGAAGTAAACAGATAAAATATTAAATAAATAAATAAATAAATAAATAAATAAATAAATAAATAAATAAATAAA
>NW_023270418.1:15696538-15747172 GCF_011800145.1 Mirounga leonina | reverse complement strand
AAATAAATAAATAAATAAATAAATAAATAAATAAATAAATAAATAAAAATTAAAACATGACTTAGAGCCTAAATGAAGTGCCTTAGGTGAGTTACCTCACAAGTTGCCTAAGAAGCACCCATGCAGTCGCAAAGACAGTGAAAGGAAGAAAACCAAGAAAATCAACAGGTTAATACTCTGTGCAACAGGGTATCTTCTTCCTGGTGACCCCGGAGAGATGATGTAGGACACATCACTGACCAATTTACTTCACAAGGGTGAAAAAAGCTGAGGTATTTATTCACTGAATTTCTTTGGTCATTGATTGAGGGCTGCTCTCAGGGCATTGATTTCTCAAAAATTTGGCTTGCAATATTCACAGGCCATGATTTTACCTTTTACCTTTCTCCTTTCTATTCGCTCTACCACATCCTAATGAGCATCCTTACACATAGGCTCATTAAAAAAAAAAAAAAGTCATTATCTAGAACACATGCTCAATATTCTCAAAGATCCGACATACCACAAGGAAAAATTTTAGAGGTTCAAAGGTTTCAGCTCTTTTCTGTGGTCTCTGGTTAAAAAATAAAGAGTGAGGGAAAGAAAAAAGGAAAAACAGAAAGGATATATTTAATGATCATCTCTTCCATGATTTAGAATTCTAATATGTTTTCAGAAAACTTAAATATTTTATTTTAAAATTCATTGATGGACACAACCACCTAGAACTTACTAAGATCTATTCATTAGTAACACTTGGATATTTTGGGACACCTGGCTGGTTGAGTAAGTTATTTCATGTTATAATTTGGACACTTGGTATTTTATTATTCAGTAAAATGTTCAGTTTTAAAAGACTGATAAATATCAAGGGGTTATTAATCTTCTTTTTGATTTTTGTAGTAATTATCCTGGATTGTTTACACCTACACTGAAATGCAGTGTATTTTTCAGATAACTTCAACAATAAGGTAGGAGGAAAGAGCTACTAAATTAGCCAGATAATTGCATTTTTCTTTCCATTTCTCAATATCATAGGCATAAACATACTTCTTGGTGATCACATGAGTAGAGATGAAGTGGTCAATTTCAGTTGAAACATTTACAGAATCCTAATGCACTTTCCAGCTAACCATGCCAATAGGTTAAATGTGATCCTAAGTTTATAACTTGCCAAAACACAAGGGCATTTAAACTTTTTTTTCAACTTTGCTCTTTCATAATAAAACAAATATTCAGCTACTTTTTCTTATTGGGAGGATTAATCAGTTAATATTACTACAGAATGTACTATTCAGTAGAATCACCTCATTAGAATTAGAGGAAAACGGTATAGCTTCTTAGCATGGATATTACCATTTGAATTCAACTAAGTGGTACATTTCAAATCTTCCAAAATAGGAGAATTTTGAATGTGACAAGCAAAGAAGGGACCAAAAGAGTGTCACCAGGCCATTTTTCCAAGTAAGGACATACATACAAAAAACAAACTTATTACCAAACTTCATAATCTTCAACTTATAAAAGAAAGGCCATTTTATTTTCTTTTTCCTCTCCCATATGTTCATCTGTTTTGTTTCTTAAATTCCACATGAGTGAAATCATAAGGTATTTGTCTTTCTCTGACTGACTGATGTTGCTTAGCATAATACACTCTAGCTCCATCCATGTCGTTGCAAATGGCAAGATTTCATTCTTTTTGATGGCTGACTAAATAGATAGATAGATAGATAGATAGATAGATAGATAGATAGATAGATAGATAGATAGACAGACAGAAAGATAGATATACACACCACATCTTCTTTATCCATTCATCAGTTAATGGACATTTAGGGTCTTTCCATAGTTTGGCTATTGTTGATAATGCTGCTATAAACATCAGGGTGCATGTACCCTCTGAATCTGTATTTTTGTATCCTTTGGGTAAATACTTAGTAGTGCAATTGCTGGATCATAGGGTAGTTCTATTTTTAACTTTCTGAGGAACCTCCACACTGTTTTCCACAGTGGCTGCACCAGTTTGCATTCCCACCAAAGGTGCAAGAGGGTTCCCCTCCCTCTCTCCACATCCTCACCAACACCTGTTGTTTTTTGTGTTGTTAATTTTAGCCATTCTGACAGGTGTGAGGTCATATCTCATTGTGGTTTTAATTTGTATTTCCCTGATGATGAGTGATGTTGAGCATCTTTTTGTGTGTCTATTGGCCATCTAGATGTCTTCTTTGGAAAAATATCTGTTCATGTCTTCTGCCCATTTCTTAACTGGATTATTTGTTTTTTGGCTGTTGAGTTTGATAAATTCTTTACAGATTTTGGATACTAACCTTTTATTGAATATGTCGTCTGCAAGTATCTTCTCCCATTCCGTAGGTTGCTTTTGAGTTTTGTCAACTGCTTTCTTTGCTGTGCAGAAGACTTTTTATCTTGATAGTTCATTTTTGCTTTTGTTTCCCTTGCCTTGGGTGATGTGTCTACTAAGAAATTGCTATGGCCGAGGTCAGAGAGGTTGCTGCCTGTGTTCTCCTCTAGGGTTTTGATGGTTTCCTGTCTCACATTAAGGTCTTTCATCCACTTTGAATTTATTTTTGTGTATGCTGTAAGAAAGTGGTCCAGTTTCATTCTTCTGCATGTGGCTGTCCAATTTTCCCAACACCATTTGTTGAAGAGACTGTCCTTTTTCCATTGGATCTTCTTTCCTGCTTTGTCAAAGATTAGTTGGCCACATAGTTTTGGGTCCATTTCTGGGTTTTCTATTCTGTTCCACAGATCTATGTGTCTGTTTTTATGCCAGTGCCATACTGTCTTGATGACTATGGCTTTGTAAGATAGCTTTAAGTCCAGAATCATGATGCCTCCAGCTTTGCTTTTCTTTTTCAGGGTTTCTTTGGCTATTCAGGGTCTTTTGTGGTTCCAGACAAATTTTAGGATTATTTATTCTAGCTCTGTGAAAAAATGCTGGTGGTATTTTGGTGAGGATTGCATTAAATATGTAGCTTGCTTTGGGTAGTACAGACATTTTAACAATGTTTGTTCTTCCAATACATAAGCATAGAATGCTTTTCCATTTCTTTGTGTCCTCTTCAATTTCTTTAATAAGTGTTCTATAATTTTCAGAGTACAGATTTTTTTACCTGTTTGGTTAGGTTTATTCCTAGGTATCTTATTGTTTTTGCAATTGTAAATGTGATCAATTCCTTGATTTCTTTTTCTGCTGCTCCATTATTGGTGTTATAGAAATGCAACATATTTCTGTACATTGATTTTATATCCTGCAACTTTGCTGAATTCATGTATAGTTCTAGCAAATTTTTGGTGGAGTCTTTTGGGTTTTCTACATAGAGTATCATGTTGTCTGCAAATAGTGAAAATTTGACTTTTTCCTTGCCAATGTGGATGCCTTTTATTTCTTTTTGTTGCCTAACTGCTGAGGCTAACACTTCTAGTACTATGTAAAATAGTAATGGTGAGAGTGGACATCCCTATCTTGTTCCTGACCCTATAGGTAAAGCTCTCAGGTTTTCCCCATTGAGGATGATATTAGCTGTGGGTCTTCTGTGTATGGCCTTTATGATGTTGAGAAGCCAAACTGCAATGGAAACTGAAGATATATATAGATATAGACGTCTAAATAGATATTTTTAAAAATATTTTTAAAATATCTATCTATAGATAGATATATGTTTTATTTTATTTTATATTTTTTAATTTTTAAATTAATTAACATATAATATATTATTGGTTTCAGAGGTAGAGGTCAATGATTCATCAGTTTTATATAACATCCAGTGCTCATTACATCACATGCCCTCCTTAATGTCCATCACCCAGTTAGATAGATATATATTTTAAAAAATAGGTCTTCACTTTTCTAATTTCTCTGAGCCTCTATTCTCATCTTTAAAAAAGTGATAATATTACCTATCTTACAGGATTTCTGCAAAAATTAGATATGATAATGCATGCAAAATATTTAGCACAATACTTAGGTGTTAAGTGTTCAATATATGATAGCTATTATTGCTGTTGTTAATATTAGCCATTATTACAGAAGAACAGAGGTTTTGGAGCAAACTGTGTATTAAATGATAACGAAATTTACCCATTTATAAGTACTCTTCAATGGTAAAGAATTAATACTATCCTTGATTAAAAAAAACATTTTTTTTTATTTTTTTATTTTTTTTAAGATTTTACTTATTTATTTGAGAGACAGAGAGAAAGAGTACACAGAGTGAGAGGGAGAAGCAGACCCGCACTGAGCAGGGAGACTGATGAAGGGCTCGATCCCAGGACCCTGGGATCATGACATGAGCCGAAGGCAGAAGTTTAACCAACTGAGCCACCCAGGTGCTCCCAAAGAAAAGAAAAGAATAGAAAGAAAAAAAAAAACAGCTTATAAAATATCATGATGTAGACATGTAGACAGTTAACTTCCCTTTAATTACATTAGATTCATGTTTTCTTTGTTCTTTGACATTTTTCCTAACCCATGACCACCACTACTTCTTATCCCCCCAAAACTCTACGGTGAAAAGTCTAAACCAGCAGGCCTTATTAAAGAATAATAGAGAGTGCCTGGGTGGCTCAGTCATTAAGCAACTGCCTTCGGCTCAGGTCATGATCCCAGGGTCCTGGGATCGAGCCCCGCATCAGGCTCCCTGCTCGGCGGGAAGCCTGCTTCTCCCTCTCCCACTCCTCCTGCTTGTGTTCCCTCTCTCACTGTGTCTCTGTCAAATAAATAAATAAAATCTTTAAAAATAAATAAATAAATAAAATAAAGAATAATAGAAAGACTATCTAATCCTGACATGCTTAGCCTGACCCAAATTTCAGGAAGTCCATAAGAATATAAAACTGTGGGCAAAATTTTGTGTGGAAGGTCATTTAGATAGTCTACAATTCTCAGACATTAAGAACCACTGATCCTGTCCCACTGCGATTTTATAAATTGAAGGAATAGGACAAAAGAACTGAGTGACTTGCTCAAGGTCACACACTAAGCTAGTGATAGAACTGTGAATAGAACTAAAGATCCTTGTCCCTAGTCCTGGATAACCTGGGGAGAGATCGTGGTGACACAAGGCAGAGAACAGTCAAGGAAAGCATGGCAGATCCCAACAGAAACAGACCTTGTCAAAGTTGCTGGTCAGCACAGTGGTTCCTCGTCCATGTCCATGTCCAAGAATGGTCAACACTAATTCAGATTCAATTCCACCACTCATTGGTTGACTGAACTTGGGCGTGTCACTTAACTTATATGAGCCCCTGTTGCCCCACCTATAACACAGATGTAAGAACTGCTCATAGTCAGGATTTGGTGAGAAATCAATGAGATAATATGTATACAGCCCACTAGAACAATGCTTGGTAAATAATAAATGGAAGTTATTACTGTGGTCGTTCTACCCTATTTTCCTTTACTATAAAGTCTCTTTTGCCCCAGCCAATTCAGCTCCTCCATATTCCTTCTATTCTTTCCTCCTATTAACATCTAATTCAGGGATACAATTCAATGAACATTTGCACAATAATGTTTAAAAGACTGAAACTCTATTGAAGATTTCCTTTTAACTCACAAGCAAAGCCCCAAGCCACAGAATGAAGCCCAGTGATAGAACTTTAGCTCCAGCAGCCTGGAGCAGTCCAGAAAAAATTCATTTTCCTATTTTGCAATGGATGAGAGGAATCCCTAAGCTTCCCTTTGAGAAATCACACTCTTAGGTGGATACTTTCTCCCACTACTTGTTAAGGGACCATGTGCCCAGTGACAAGTGGAAAGAAGCAGAGTATCCCCGGCCAAGAGCCTTTTCCTGAACCCCCCGCCCAGGAAAGCAGGAAGCATCTGAGCCAGGCTGATGAAGTCCATGCAACAGCAGATGTGACTCACATACCTGAATCCTCCTCAGCCTAAATGATTCATTACTGCAGTAAAACAGCAATTCCCTCTGCTGACACTGAGTACTGTAGCTATTTGCTCATTGGAAAATATTACCATCTCAAAGAAATAGCAGATGATTTGTCCTCCATATGCTTGACATCTCTGCTCAGTTTGTCTACAAACTAAGATCTCTGATAGTTTTACAATTCCAACCATATTTATTTTAGTCTTTTTATTTTGCAAATTAATTATATCTGCCTTTTATCATTCAAATATGACTGACTGCCAGTATTGGGACAAAACTGAAAAATGCATTTCTTACTCCCTTCTTTGGTTTCACTGTGTATCTTATCTGATGCACGGGTATTCTTTACTCAGTAATTCAGTGAACAATATGCAAAAGCCACATGAATTATACAACAGTTCCTAAAAATGAGTTAATAGCACATTATCAGCTCCTTTTTAAAAACATTCTTATTACGTATGCAGTGTGTTCTTACTGACATTAATCCGTCTCAATTCATGGGGCACAAGTTGATACAACCTTGTAACATACGGTTTTCGGCCTTTATTGATAACTTACCTCTTGCTGATGCTTTTTGAATTTAGTGCCAGGAGATAAGGGGCAGATGGAAGAGATGGGGGTTGCTAAGAACTCATTCCGGATAAAGTATGAACAGAACTAAAGTGCTACAGTCGGATACAAATCCTCATGTTTACCCCTTGAGCACTAAACTTTGATTTCCTGTCTATCCAGGGTTGATTAGTGTTAGGAGACTTTGGGGGAATAATTCAACTGCCAGCTTCAAATGCCTGGTTACCTGCACTAGGTATTTCACCAACACCGCTGCCCTCGTGGGAAAAAATGAGCCGTATGCTCCTCCTCCGGGTAGAAAGGTTCAAAAAGTACTGGCAAGAGGAAAACCCAGAATCAGCATTATTCAAAGTGCTTTCTACCTTTAAAAGAGAGACTGTGGATCGCACTGATTATGGCCTTCAAAATGAATTATCTGCTGCTGATCGCTTTTTTATGAACCTGATATATTGGGTATTTTAAATAACAGGCACATTCGCATAATGATCCATCAGACAGATAATATACATGCGCACTAATTTTCTCATTAAAGTACCATCACTAGGAAAGGAAAGCATGATCTGTTGGAGCAAACACAAATGCTCTGTTCTCTGGCAATCTCTTAACCAGACGTGATAACTGATGCTCACAACTCACAGCCCTGAGTCACGGCAATTCCACTACTTTGTTAAGTTTAAAGGCGGCCAGTACTTTATAGGGTTTGCAAAGAAAATAAATCACTTCTGATGGGCATTTCCTCAGCCTCTCTATAATGCCCTCCATCTAGGGTAAGTTTCCTGCACTCCCGTATTACAAATGGCTCCTAAACCCCACTCCCCAATGTCATCCTGGGTCCCCACTGTCGGTACTGTCAACAGCTTCTTCCTACATCTCAACCTACATACAGGATTCACATTTCCCAGGCCCCCGAACTAAGAAGTAAAACCCTTTACCTCTCACCTCCTCCCTCTCCTTCACTGCCACACCTCAGGATGCTAAATCCAGCTGGTTGTGCCATTTTATGCCTTGGTGCCCACGCATGTGTTTCCTGCTCCCCTAATGCCCTTCCCAGCAAGGTCCATGGATTTTTCTAAAAGTCCTTTTTTCATCTCTTAACTTAAGACACTTAAGTCATGTCTACATCCCATGTGGGGCTCGGACTCATGACCCCAAGATCAAGAGTCACACACTCTTCTGAGCCAGCCAGGTGCCCCAAGGTCCATGCATTTTTAAAGCTGCATCAGAAGCATTCCCTCTCCTGTGATGACTTCAACTTTCCTACCACACACTTACTCTCTGGCTCATCAGACCCAGGCCCGCCCCCTCTTGTGCCAACGCTGTATGTGGCATGTCATGAGCATGACATGAGCACGTGATGAGCACCATGACAGATACAGCTGTCTCCCCATATGCATGTCCTCCTTTTCTGCTTGCACAAATCTGACTTATGGAATTCCAAAGAAGAGAAAAAAAGTGTTATGTCGTGAACGGAATAAATGAAGATCGAATGATACGACGAGTGAATTAATGAAGTGAATGAAATGAAGGGGGGAGTGAATAACAGAGATTAAAGAAATATTTTCCACACTTGCAATGAAATTAGTTATATTCCTAAATTCCATAATTAACCTTCCTTTTATTCCCAGATGTGACTAACTTTATTGTAGTGTACAGCAAATGTTCCTCCTTCTTTTAGCAAATGTTTTCTTTAAAATATAACTGGAGGTAATCTGTGCCGACTCCTTTCCTTAGAACTTCTGCTGCAGCATCCAAAGAAACAGTATTCTTTGCTTTGCTATTTTTGTTAGTGTTAGGTTTTAATTTAAGTGTTAGACTTCTTTCAGGAAATACATTGTTGAGGTCTTCTTCTTTGGTCTATTTTCTGGAATGGTTTAAATATTTGTCCTATAATGACAATGAATTTGTCTATGACATTGTTTGGGAGTGCCATCTTCTGGGAGGTTTTTAAATCTCTTCCTCTAACTTTTAGGGTTAGTAGTCTATTCTGATTTTTGACCCTTCCTTGAATCAAGCTTGAGAGATTTTGTTATCTTAGAAATTCATCAAATGTATAGAGACTTCCAAATTCATTAATAGTGAGTATGTATGTATAGAAAATCAGTCTTAAAATATTTGTTTCTTGACTATTTAGAGTGACAGCCCGTGATGATGCTCCATGATGGGTATTTTTGTTTTCTTATTCATTTTATCTCTTTTCCATTCTGGCCATAATGATGATGATAATCTTTTAGTCCCGGGTCTTTGTACTGGCTTTTCCAGCTTCTCTTTTACCTACTGAGCTCTTTTCCTTCAATAACCCCTTCTTCACATGTTTTCATGAACTCTCTAATTAGTTCAATTCCCATTAGTTTGCACTATAATATCACATGAGTTGAAATATCACTTTTGGTTGTGTTTATCTAATTAATTATGTCTTCCCTACAGAGACTAGTAGAGTCAATCCTGTATCTGGTTTCTAAACTTTATATACCAATGCCCAAACTAGTTTTTGTTCCTTTTCTAGGTGACTCTTTTTTTTCTGGATGACTGCTAATAGCAATATTCTTTATCATTACAGATTTAAATTTTTAGTAATATGTATTTAAAGGTCAATTACTTTTCAAAATTTTGACCGGAAGATCATGAGGCATTTTATTTCTGCATGAACAGTTATTTTTTTTCTTCAAAATAAAACAAATATCTTTTATCTTCAAATATTTTTCTATTCCTTTGGTCTTTCCTCTATATATGGAAGATCAATTCGCTATACAGTATTTCTAGTCTCTGTCTGCCACTGCTATTATGTTCTCTTTCAATGATTTCCACACTGTGGGAGTGGTTCAATTTCATCATCTGAGTCAATAATTAAATTTTGTACAGCATCACTTCTGCTGTTTGCTGTTTCAGGTGTATTCTAACTCTGCCATTTTATTACTTCTTTTACAATCCTTGCTTATATAATACATCTTCTATTATCAGCTCACCTAATCATCCCTTATTCTAGATGGCCACAGCATCTTGTCCCCTTTTATATTGTCAATCAATTAATAAATATTTTTCTGGATCTTAGATAATGTACAGAGGTATGATTTTACCTGAGTCTTCTGAAACATACTTTTCCTATGGACTCAAGGACTACACATCAAAACCTAACTCATTCTTTGTGATAGCCTCATAATATTCCATAGTACAGATGTGCCATATTTTAATCTCTTTTAAATTCTCTTACTAATGCATTTCAGATTATTCGTAGGGTTTGCTTGCTTGCTTGGTTTGGTTTGTCTTTTTTTCTCCCCCCTTTCAAACAATGCTGCAATTCCCAGAAGTGGGGAAACACCACTAGCAACATTACAATACCATCTGGTGTCCCACTTCACTGCCAGGACTCAATCCTATCTAAACTTTTCATTTCGCTATTTTGATAGCTTAAAGGTGGCTTCTCATTGTCCAGTTCTGGTTTGCAACAGGCTTAAACATCTTTTCATGTGCTTACTTGGCGTTTTTCATTTTCTTTTTTATGAATTGTGTGTTCACATTATTTTCTTTATTTTTTTTCCTTAGTTATTTGTAGGAATTACATGGATATTAGAAATACTAGCTACTTTCGCCAGCCCACAAATTGTCTCAGTTCTTTGTTAATTGTGTTATTTTCCATTAGGAAAAATTTTATAATCTGCTAATCCTTTTCTATGTACTTCTGGGTTTCCTATCTCATTCAGAATCTCTCTCCCACTCAAAGGTTATATAAATATTTTCCTAAAGTTTTTAATGTTTTTATTATTTTGCTTTTTGCACTTAGTTCTTTATCTGGAATGTATTTTAAATAAGCTATGAGGTAGAAACCCAACATTATTTTTCCAAATAGGTATCTAATTATTTATCACCTTTTTATTATGTCAACCGTCATTTTACTACTGAATTTAAAAGGAATCCTTTTAATATATTAAGGCCTCATCATGCTTAGATCTATTCCCAGACTCTCTTTTCTGTTCTTATCCCACTCTCATATCATTTTGATTTTAGGAAATTTTGGAAAGGATTAACATGTTCTATTTTGCGCATTTATTCTTTCATATGAACTTTAAAATGCTTTTTTCCACTTTGGAAAAAATATTGAGATTCTGAATGAAATTGCATTAACTATGTGTAATTTAAGAATAATTTACAATTTTACTGTATTTACTTTTCCTATCTGGGAGTCTCCCCAAGATTTCTTTAATAGAGTAAAAAATATTTTTAGAATATGATTACATCAAACATATTATTTTGTAACTTGCTTTTTTTCTTCAAACAATTTATTATTAATATTTTTCATGTCAGTGAACACTTTTAAACAATTATGCAGGTTTCAGGGTATTAAAGTATCGGGATACGTTCTCACTGATATAATAGGCTGTTGAATCTCTAAGTTTCCATTTTGTTATTTTAACTAGCATTGTATGTTCTTATTCTTATAGCTTACTGTATATTGAACTACCCTACAGATAAATTTCTACTCACATCTATGATTTATTTTCATAACAGCAAGCAATTCACGTTCCACACAGAAACCATGAAAAGCACAGAAAATCCCAATGGAAAAAAAATTCTCTGAAGTTTAGTTGTGAGTCTGCCTTCTACAAATGATTGTATAATGAGGATCTGCTGGATGTCTTTTTAGTATTTTCTTCTTTCCCTCTCTTCTCATATGTGTGTATAGAGTTATAAAAACAGTATCAAATGACATACACATCCTAGCTTCTTTTTTCTTACCATTATATTGTGAATGTATCAATGTTTTCCATTTGATTTTTATGTCTGTTTTAATGTTCATATCTCACATGCCTACCCAAATTCTTTCAGCCCCAACTGTCCCCTCACACTTACGGCCCCACTCAGTCTCAGTCACTGCATTGGTGTCAATGGAGACCAACCAGCCACATGCTTAGAGTCTCTGGTTCCCCTCACCATTTCCAAACGTGATGAAGCACACCCAGTATGCAGAGCATGGTATCCCTACTGAGTGAAGGCAGAGCCAGGGATATAACCCAGAAGTCTGGAGGAGTTAACTCCCTGAGGGATGAACTTTGACCAGGGGTAAACAAGAGACTGATTAAGGTCAAGGGATAAATCCTCCCTCAAGTCTGAAGGCAAGTCATGGCCAGGGCTGTGCCATCACATTGCATTTGCTGCTCATCCTTCTGTTGTGTTCCTTTTTGCTTGCTACCCTGGAAGTACACGTTCCAACAAGGATTAGCGTGTTAACCTGCTCGCAGGATCTCTTTTCCATGGACCCCAGGCTAAGTGCCTGCAGAGTATTGTATCATTAGGGTATTATAACTTAGTATTAACTTCCCATTGATAAACATTTAGATGTTTTCAAACACTCCTTATTACAAATCAGGGCTGGTATAACTACCCTTACACAAATACATTTGCACATATCTCTGATTATTTTCTTAGGATAAAGTCATAAACGTAGAAATTCTGGAAAGCCGAATAAACATTTTTAAGGGTGAAGAAACTTTTTAACAAATCATATTGAAGTCCTTTACCTCCAGACTGTATGAGTCAGCAAAGAAATTAGCTGGGAATTGCTGCATATACAATTTGAAATGAGAATCTTTTTCAGTATAATATGTTAAAACTTAGAAACTATATAAGATAAGGAGTCAGCTCTGAGAACAGACTTTTTTAGCCCCTGCCCCATTAAGAAAAAGGTAATGACTTGTAATGTCTATAAGAGTCTCCAATATGTTCAGTGGGGTTCATTTTCCACATAGCTCATATCCTATGTGCACAGGAATACTTTCTTCTTCCTTCAGGAATCCTGTTTTTTTAAGCATGTAGTTTTTGCTTATGTACTTGTTTCATTTATATCTCTGAATCCTTTTGGCATACTTTCAGAAAACAACAGCAAATAGGTTTTGCTTCTTTCCAGTATACGCAGAAAAATCTTAGATGCTACCCTACCTAATTAATGGAAATATCTGTATGGTATTATAGTTCATTATTTCTCTAGAGTCCATTCTAAGAGGGCACAGAGTGATTGCAAGGGTCCAAGAAGTTACGCTCCCAGCACTGTCCATGATAAACTAAATAAATAATATGCATGTGCTATTTGGCGCCATTCTGCTATGTATTTTCTCAGATGATAGTTACTAAAAGTATCACTATGTCGGGAGGATATGGGAAGTTAAAGTGAGTGTTCTTATATTTGAAAATGAGAAGCCATTGCTCTAACTCCAGCCCTTTGTTTACGTGTTTGCAAGCTTTCAAATTCTTTTTTTTAAAAAAGATTTTCTTTATTTGTCAAAGAGACAGAGAGAGAGAGAGAGCACAAGCAGGGGGAGCGGCAGGCAGAGGGAGAAGCAGCCTCCCCCGAGCAGGGAGCCCAATGCAGAGCTCAATCCCGGGACTCTGGAATCATGACCAGAGCCAAAGGCAGATGCTTAACCGACTGAGCCACCCAGGCATCCCTCAAAATTTCAAATTCTACTTGTGACCAGCATCCTGCATCTTATGGCAATGGGGGAGAAATTTTTAAAACTTTTTTGATCAGAATATTTGCTTTAGCTTTGAATTCAAAACTGAAAAGACCTGCCTCGAAGCATTGTACTAGTATCTAACTTATGTACCCAAGTACCACTGACTGGCCATAAGTTGGGCCAAATGCTTGTGTTCAAATTCTGGCTCCACCACTATGTGGCTTTGATAAATTGCCTAGCATTGCTATTTTTTCATCTTCTCTCCATTAAAATTGGAAAGATATCTATATCTATTTCATTGGATTATTATGAGAATTGAATGTGTTAATGTGTTAATACATATGACCTAGAAGAGTACCTGGCACACACAGTATGCATCAATAAAATAATAGTAAAAATTACTTAATCACTTTATACCTAATACTATATTGACTACCCAGATAACAACTGACTTAAATGATGTGACCTTGTACTTCCTTCCATATTTCAAAAGACTTCTCTATCTACGTAAAGAAATGTGAGAGAAAAAGAATTAATACTATTTCAGTACCTGATATGTTCTAAACACCCTGCTATTACTCAGGGGTCTCCCTAAGGCTTATTAATTTAGAATGTTCCACATGGTACCATATTATCATATCCCAATTATTAAAATGCACCCATATATTGCATATTACTTCATTTTTGGCATTAAAAAATTGAAAGGGCTTTTATAATTGTGGTCTTCAAATCCTTTCAATTTTAATTTTCCAGTTTTTAAATTTATAACTTGAAGAAAAAAAATATTTTATAACTAACATCTTAAAAGGCCCTTACAAATTTTATAGGTTGTAGGCACTCTACATACATATCTAATGGATGATTTGGCCAGTTTACACATTACATCTTTATCATCAAAATAAAACTCTATTTTGTTGATGAGAGTTTAGGAATCTTCCCCAATGTCACCTTGGAAAAGCATTAAACCCAGAGCTGGCCAAGATCAAAAGCACTCAACTCCATATTACGGTGCCTCCAGAGTTCTCACCTCTCTCAGCTCACAAGTGGGTCCCTTGAAGTAAACACACAGACTTCAAGGTTCCTCCTCCCCAAGAATGCAGTACTGTGAATCAGAACTCTCCAGTTGTATAGCCTTTTTGGCAGAAAGCCCAGATTTCTGGAGCTTCATTTACTCTCTTGTCAGGCTGCCCATCAAGAATTAAAGCTCCGTGACTTCATGTGGCTGAAACCCAAAACTCTATAAACATTTCATTTTATCTGTAGTTTAAGCACCCTTTTGTTTCTGTTCTTATCAGTTAGATGTGTGTTTTATGTCTTGTCCTTTAAGTTTTAAATCCCTTTTCCTTCTTGGTATCTTTTCCAGCTACTGGCGATCTTGGCGGTGAGAAACAGCCTCTTCTCTGAGCAGTTTGAGACAAATTCTGAAATCCGAGTCTATGGCCCGGAAATTGTACAGATAAAAGTCATGCGTTATCAGGATCAAAATACATCCTGGTGAAATGTGTGGCACCTACATTTTGGTTCTCTGCCAACTTTTTCTAACGTACTAAAACTATTTCTCTCAGCTCCATAAAGGTTTTAACCTGGAAAGAATATTTATGTATATAGAGGCTATAGATGATCCGTAAATTCATAGATGCAACCTGGTCTCAGCCATCCGAAATGTCACATACGTCTAGGCCTATAATAACAACAAATGTTTATCACATATTTTATAATGCCACATATCATTTGAAGTATTTTGCATGTGCTAATTCATTTGTTCCTCTGAAAAAATCTAGGAAATCGAATCCCCATGGTAGAGATGAAACTAAGGCATAGAGGGATGAAGTAGGGTCACCTAAAGTCACAAAGCTAGTAAGTGGTAAAGCAGAAACTTGAACCCAGGAAGTCCAGCATAGCATCCACTGCTTTAACTACTAGGAACAGTAGCTGTCCCATCCAGGAGAAGGGGGATTTTAAGGGAGGATGGACCTACGGGAAAGAGATGCTGATATGAAGATGGAGAAAAAAACAGAAGAAAGCTTTTTTTTTTTTTTTTTTTTCCTGCTGCCACCCAAGTCTGTGGACTCATGTATGAGCCTATAGCAAAAGCTGTAGGAATCATATCCTGGAGGATTCCGTGTCACTTTGGGGACAAATTGTTGTGTTTAAAGGCAGACACAGAGATACAGAAAGAGATATGACTCCACTGAGTGGCAAAAACAATGACATTTGGTGGCATATGGAGCACTAGAACAAAGAAATGCTGGTATTTTTACAAATACGGCAATAGCAATGGCGGATATATAGCAAATATATCATAAGGCATGCTCAAGTGACTCCCTAGAGAAAGCATCAAATTTGGGAGTCAGAGCAAGAAAAGGAAGCATCCCGTTCCAACTGGAGACCACAGTTGCTGGACTGATGGGAGTACAGTATAAACCATGACTTGAACAGGAGATGTCATGTGAGCAGTTGGTCTGGGTCAGGTGGGCCTGAGTCAGTGAATTTTAGATTATTATTTCTATGTAATCCATCCGTAAACAAAGGCTTGGAAAAATTCAGAACACTAATAAATTGATTTAATTCTATCATACAACTAGGAACAATTTTACCAGGACAAATTATAAATTTATAACATGAGCACACAATATAAAAAAGGAAGTAAAGTAAAGATCTAGAAAAAAGGATAATAGGTTATTTTCATATGTTTCCATTTTTTGTTGTTGTTTTATCTCTAATAAGTATTATATAGATAAATATAGATGTAAAAATTCCCAATGAAATAACTACCAAGATGAATTCAACAGCACACTAAAAGAATTGTACACCATGATCAAGTACAATTCATCCTTGGAATACAAGGATAGTTCAACATAAGTAAATCAATAATTGTGATACACCATATTAATAGAATGAAATACAAAAATCATATGATAATAGATTCAGGAAAAGCTTGAGAGGTTTTATCTTGAAAGTATGTTGAGTTTTGAACAGATGCAGGAAAAGCTTGACAAAATTCAACATACTTTCAAGATAAAACCTCTCAACAAATTGAGTATGAAGGAACATACTTCAATATAATAAAAGTCATATATGATAAGCCCACAGCAAATATCATTCTCAGCAGTGAAAGGTTGAAAGCTTTCTCTCTAAGATGAAGAATAAGAATAAATGCCCATAAAGTTAACAAGTCAGGAAATGACAGATGTTGGCAAGGATGCGGAGAAAGGCAAACCCTCCTACACAGTTGGTGGGAATGCAAGCTGGTGCAGCCACTCTGGAAAACAGTATGGAGGTTCCTCAAAAAGTTGAAAATAGAGCTACCCTATGACCCAGCAATTGCACTACTGGGTATTTACCCCAAAGATACAAATGTAGTGATCCGAAGGGGTACATGTGCCCCCATGTTTATAAGCAGCAATGTCCACAATAGCCAAACTATGGAAAGAGCCAAGATGTCCATCAACAGATGAATGGATAAAGAAGGTGTGTGTATACACACACACACACACACGCACACGCACACGATGGAATATTATGCAGCCATCAAAAAACCCGAAATCTTGCAATTTGCAACAATATGGATGGAACTAGAGGGTATTATGCTAAGCGAAATAAGTCAATCAGAGAAAGTCATGTATCATTTGATCTCACTGATATGAGGAATTCTTAATCTCAGGAAACAAACTGAGGGTTGCTGGTGTGGTGGGGGTGGGAGGGATGGGGTGGCTGGGTGATAGACATTGGGGAGGGTATGTGCTATGGTAAGCGCTGTGAACTGTGTAAGATTGATGAATCACAGACCTGTACCTCTGAAACAAATAATACATTATATGTCTAAAAAAAAAAAAAAAGAAGATAGTAGGAAGGGAAAAATGAAGGGGGGGAAATCGGAGGGGTAGATGAACCATGAGAGACTATGGACTCTGAGAAACAAACTGAGGGTTTTAGAGGGGAAGGGGGTGGGGGGATGGGTTGGCTCGGTGATGGGTATTAAGGAGGGCACGTATTGAATGGAGCACTGGGTGTTATACGCAAACAATGAATTATGGAACACTATATCAAAAACTAATGATGTAATGTATGGTAACTAACATACTAAAATAAAATTTTTTTTTAAAGATTTTGTTTATTTATTCATGAGAGACAGAGAGAGAGAGAGAGAGAAGCAGAGGGAGAAGCAGCCTCCCAAGGAGCAGGGAGCCCGATGTGGGACTCGATCCCAGGACCCCGGGATCATGACCTGAGCCGAAGGCAGACGCTTAACCATCTGAGCCACCCAGGTGCCCTCATACTAAAATAAAATTTAAAAAAAAGAACAGATGCCCATTCTCACCAGTCCTATTCAATATAGTACTAGCCAGAGCAGTCAGGCAAAAAAGAAATCAAAGCCATCCAAATCAGAAAGGAAGAAGTAAAACTGTCTCTTATATACAGAAAACATGATCTTATATATAGAAAACCCTGGAGCCTCTGGGTGGCTCAGTTGGTTAAGCTTCAGACTCTTGGTTTCAACTCAGGTCATGATCTCTAAGTTGTGGGTCTCCGTGCTCAGCATGTAGTCTGCTTGTCCCTCTCCCTTCCCCACTCCTTCCTATTCTCCCTCCCTCTCTGCCCCTCCACTCTCTCTCTCTCAAATAAATAAACAAAATCTTTAAAAAAAAAAAAAAGGGAAACCCTGAAGACTCCACCAAAAAACTGTTAGAACTAATAAATTCAGTAAAGTTTCTGGATAAAAAAATCAACATACAAAAATCAGTTGTGTTTCTATATACTAACAATGAACTAACTGAAAAAGAAATAAGGAAAAGAATCCTCTTTACAATAGTATCAGAAACAACAAAATAGTTAGGAATAAATTTAGCCAAGGAAGTAAAAGACTTATACACTGAAAACGATAAGACATTGATGAAATAAACTGAGAAAGACATAAACAAAATGATAGCAGGTATTCATGGATTGCAAGAACTGATATTGTTAAAATGTCCAGACTACCCAAAGCAATCTCCAGATTCAATGTAATGCCTATCAAGATTCCAATGGCATTTTTTGCATAAGTAAAAGAAAAATCCTAAAATTCATTATGGAATCACAAAGACTCTGAATATCCAAAAAATTACAAATTTTTTGAGAAAAAAAATTACAAAGCTAGAGGCATAATTCTTCCTGATTTCAAACTATATTAGAAAGCTATAAGAACCAAAATGGTATGGTACTAGCATAAAAACAAGCCATATTGCAATGAAGCAGAATAGAGAGCCTAGAAATAAACCCATGTATATATGGTCAACTAATATTTAACAAGGGCATCAAGAATACTCAATGGGGAAAAAATAGTCTCTTCAATAAATGGTGCTGGGAAAACTGGATATTTACATGCAAAAAAATAAAACTGGAACCCTATATTACACTACTCACTAAAATTAACTCAAAGTAAGTTAATTGACTTTGGCAATGATTTTATGGGCATAACACCAAAAGCACAAGCAACAAAAGCAAAAATAAACAAGTGGACTGCATCAAACTAAACTTCTGCATAGCAAAGGAAACCATCAAGAAAATAAAAAGGCAACGTGTGAAATGGGAAAAATATTTTCAAACCATATATCTGATAAGAGCTTAATATCCGAAATATATAAAGAACTTATTCAACTCAATACAATAATAATAATAATAATTAGTAATTCAATTAAAAAGTGGACAGAGGACCTGAACAGACATTTTCCAAAGAAGACATATAAATGGTCAATAGCTGTATGAAAAGGTGCTAAACGTCACCAAGTGTCATGGAAATGCAAATCAAAACCTCAATGAGATATCACCTCACACATGTTAGAATGGTTATTATCAAACAGAAGAAACAGTTAAGTGTTTGTGAGGATATGGAGAAATGGGAATCCTTGCGCACTATTGGGGGAAATATAAACTGGTATACCACTACAGAAAAAAGCATGGAGGTAACTCAAAAAATTAAAAATAGAACAACCATATGATCTATCAATTCCACTTCTTGGAATATATCTGTAGAAAATGAAATCACACTCTTTTTTTTTTTTTTTTAAAGATTTTATTTGACAGAGAGAGACACAGTGAGAGAGGGAACACAAGCAGGGGGAGTGTAAAAGGGAGAAGCAGGCTTCCCAGCAAGCAGGGAGCAGAGATCACCCCAGGACCCTGAGATCATGACCTGAGCCGAAGACAGACGCTTAATGACTAAGCCACCCAGGCGCCCCGAAATCACACTCTTGAAGAGACATCTATACCCCCATGCTCATTGTTGCATTATTTCTAATAGCTAAGACATGGAAAAAAATCTTAAATGTCTGTTTGTTAGATGAATCAATTTTAAAAATGTGGTATATATAGATATATAGCTATATCTATACACAATGAAATATTATTCAGCCATAAAAAAGAAAGGAAATCCTGACATTTGCAAAACATAGATGAACCCTGAAGGCATTCTGCTGAGTAAAATAATTCAGAGAAAGACAAATACTATGTGATCTCACTTACATTTATAATCTTAAAAAACCAAACTCATAGAAACAGAGAGTAGACTTGTTTCAGGTGTGAGAGAATGGGGGAAATGGGTGAAGATGGTCAAAAAGCACAAACTTCTAGTTATAGGATGAATAAGTTATGTATATCTTATGTGCAGTATGGTGACTTCAGTTAATATAATACTGCACTGTACATTTGAAAGTTGTTAAGAAAGTAGATCTAAATTTTCTTACCCTCTCCCCCCAAAAAGTGGTAACTATGTGAGGCAATGGATTTGTTATTATTACAACAATAATTCACAGTATGTATGTTGTCAAAAATTTACACCGCACACCTTAAACGTACATAATGTTAAGCCAATTAAATCTCAATAAAGCTGAAAAATCTTTTAAGAAAATGGAAAGGCAACCAACAGAAATGATAGAAAATGTTTGTAAACCATGTATCTCATAAGGTGTTAATATCCAAAATATATAAAGAACTCATAAAACTGAACAGTGAGAGCGAAATAAGTCAATCAGAGAAAGACATGTATCATATGATCTCACTGATATGAGGAATTCTTAATCTCAGGAAACAACTGAGGGTTGCTGGAGTGGTGGAGGGTGGGAGGGATGGGGTGGCTGGGTGATAGACATTGGGGAGGGTGTGTGCTATGGTGAGCACTGTGAATTGTGTAAGACTGTTGAATCACAGACCAGTACCTCTGAAACAAATAATACATTATATGTTAAAAAAAAA
Organism: Mirounga leonina; assembly: GCF_011800145.1. Taxonomy (NCBI): domain Eukaryota; kingdom Metazoa; phylum Chordata; class Mammalia; order Carnivora; family Phocidae; genus Mirounga; species Mirounga leonina. Next base: position 15,727,041 of record NW_023270418.1, on the reverse strand, counting down.
AAAAGAAGAAGAAGAAGAAGATAGCAGGAAGGTAAAAATGAAGGGGGGGAAATCGGAGGCGGAGACGAACCATGAGACAATGGACTCTGAGAAACAAACTGAGGGTTCTAGAGGGGAGGGCATTGGGGAGATGGGTTAGCCTGGTGATGGGTATTAAAGAGGGCACGTACTGAATGGAGCACTGGGTGTTATATGCAAACAATGAATCATGGAACACTACATCAAAAACTAATGATGTAATGTATGGTGATTAACATAACATAATAAAATAATAATAAAAAAAGACCACCCACAAAAAAAAAAAAAAAACTGAACAGCAAAAAAATGAATTACCTGGTTAAAACATGGGCAACGGACTTGAACAGACATTTCTCCAAAGAAAAAAAACAAATGGCCAACAAGTATTTGAATATGCTGAACATCACTAACCATAAAGGAAGTGCAAATCAAAATCATAATGAGATATTACTTCACACTTGTTAACATGGCTATTATAAAAAATAAAATAAAATAAAATAAAATAAAATAAAATAAAATAAAATAAAATAAAATACAAGATAACAACTAGTGATGAGGATATGGAGGAACTGGAACCCTTGTACATATTGCAGCTGCTATGAAAAATGATATGGAGGCTCTTCAAAAAATTAAAAATAGAACCTCCATATGATCCAGCAATTCCATTCCAGATATATATCTTCAAGAATTCAAAACAGGATGTGGAAGAAATATCTACACTCCCATGGTTCTTTGTAGTATCATTCATAATGGCCAAGATATGGAAAGAGCCTAAATGCTCACTGATGAATAATGGATTAACTATAGTTTATACATATATTGAAGTATTATTCAGTCCTAAAAAAAAAAAGAAGGAAATCCTGCCATATGAGACAACATGGATTCATCTGAAGAACCTTATGTTAAATGAAATAAACCAGTCACAGAAGGACAAATACTGCATGCTTCCACTTATATGAAGTATCTAAAATAATCAAATTCATAGAAGCAGACAGTAGAATGGTGGTTGCCAGGGATGGGGTTGGGGGGGGTGGTAAATGGTGACCTGTTTTCAATAGGTATAGTCTCAGTTATGTAAGATTATGAGGTGAAAAAGCTCTAGAGATCTTCTATACAGCACAATATACTTGAAAAATTTGTTAAGAGGATAGATCACATGTTAAGTGTTCTTATCACAAAAACTAAAGCAGAGACACAGGAAACTTTTGGAGGTGGTAAATATATGGATTACCTTGACTGTGGCGATGCTTTGTGTGTGTATGGACATATCCAAACTCACAAAACTGTATATGTCAAATATGTGTGGGTTTTTTGGTATGTAAATTACACATCAGTAAAGTTGTTAAATAGACTGATAAATAAATAAATAAACTTCCCAAAAAGAGACTAAGAAATGGATAATCTCTATCAATACTTGTCAAAATAAAATATGATGAGACACAAAATATGATGAGATACAAAAGTGTATGCAAATCCAGATAGAGCAAGATAGATAAAGTTGGATATATAATTTTGGAATAAGAGAATTATCTAAGAGCTATATACCAATAAATTTAAATTATACCATGAAATAGACAAAGTCCTTGAAAATATCATCTCAAAAACTGACACAAGAAGCACTAGAAAACATAAATAGCCCTGTAACCATTAAAGACATGAAAACAGCATTTTAAAATAGCATATCCAGATGGTTTTACAGGGCAATTCTACTACTTACAGAACATATAACACTGATTTTTTTTTCTTGTATTCATTTAACACATACTGCTTGCAAAGTTCTGGGTATTCTTTTCACATAGCATTTTCATATAGCTTTCATTTACTTCATAACAATCCTATAAGGTAGGTATTGTAATTATCCACAATTTATAGATGGGAAGATTTAGACACAGAGAAGTTAAGCAATTTTCTAAAGATCATACAATTATCACATGACATAGATGGGTACAAAACCAAGTAATCTAGCTCCAAAGACTGAGCTCTTAACCACCACACGACTGTCTCTTTGCTAAGAAAATCATCAAATTGCATATAAAGATATACAAAAGTACAGCATAGAATTATTTATACTAGTAAAACACTGGTTACAAGCTACATTGGTGATCATAGAGCAGTTAAATAAATTATTAGCCATATGATAAATTACAATGCAACCATTTGAAATCTTTTTAAGAGTGTTTAATGAAATGGAAAACACATAATACTATGTTGAAGAAAAGAATCAAGATATAAATTTTAAAATTTGAGTTATTTATATAAATATAAATTCATATATCCATGTGTATAAATATTTAAAAACGAGGAAGAATATTTGCCAAAATACTAAAAGAATTACCTTTGGAGGGGAGAAATACTAATTTTTTATAATTTTATTATTATATTTTCCTGAAATTTTCCAACTATTACCTACACATTTTTTAAATTAAGGGTAGTCTATGGAAATGTTCTTAATGCTTTGTATTGGTAAGAAGAACTTCACATTCTTGTTATCAATCTAAAATCCCCAGTTTAGCATTCATTCTATAATAAATATAGAATTAAGAACAGTGTTGTTTTATTAACTACTGTCTGGAAATGGATAGATTATTTTATTCATTCTAGTTTTAAACAATAAATAGACTCAAAATAAAGTCAAATAAGTGAACTATGTATTTTTAAAATTACATTCCCCCGTTAGTAACACCAATTCCAATGAATGGAAAAGTTGGATATATTTAGTGTTAAGTTTGCAGACACTATTCCTCATTAAAGAACCTCTTAGTCTTGTCAATAAAATAAATTAAGTAAATGAGACTACCTGGCTGAACAAATATGGATCTGTGACATTTAGATGCCATCATTCCAAATTATAGATGTAGGAGAATTAGGGAAATAGATAATCAGCATTAGAACACCACAGTGATAATTGCTGTGGGCAAAACCCACTAATGGATGATAAACTTTAAAGATAAATAGGACATTTGCACGCCTTAAAAGTACCTCCCCAAAAGTACTTATTAATTACAGGGTGGTTTTAACATATGTCCATAAATTATTCGATATACTCTGGAGAAGAGAAGAGCTTATTCTCCTTTCTTTGAGTGTGAATTTATTGTGAACTTTGTGACTGCTTCTAATGAACAGAGTATGGAGAGGGAAAAATAATAACTTTAAAAGAGAGAAACTTGGCATACACCATGTTAACCAAGTGGCATAATAAGCATGTTTTTTTTAAAGATTTTATTTATTTGTTTGTTTGTTTATTTGAGAGAGAAAGAGAACACGTGAGGGGCAGGGAGAAGCAGAGGGAGAGGGACAAGCAGACCCCAAGCTGTGCACAGAGCCCGATGCGAGGCTCGATCCCATGACCCTGAGATCGTGACCTGAGCTGAAATCAAGAGTTGGAAGCTTAACCAACTGAGCCACCCAGGCATCCCAAGCCATGTTGATACCATGTATCCTTTGATATGATAGCTTGAAAAGGGTACATGATCTCTGTGGTATTCTTGCCAGAGTCCATAACCCCAGCCTAGTCATGAAAAAATATCAGACAAACCCACGTGGATAGTATTTCTACAAATACCCGACCAGTACTACGCAGTGGTGTCAAGCTCATGAAAAACAAGGAAAGACCCAGGAAGTGTTACAGATTGTAGAAAACCAAGGGCACAAAGCGACTATATATCCTGGGTTGGATCCTGATCAGATATAGCACGTTTGTGGAAAAACTGGTGAAATCTGAATAAAGTTTGTTGTTTAGTTGATAGTATTGTTCTGATGCTAATTTCTTAGTTTTGAAAAATGTACCATGGTTATGTAGGATGTTAACATTAGAGCAAGCTGGTGAAGTTTTCTTTACATAAGAGTTTTACATAATTTTTTGCATAAGAGTTCTTAAAAAATATCCTTCAACCAACAATGTAGAATATGCCCCACATCTAAATAAATGGTACCTTTACTCATACAGGTGCCCATGTTAGAAACCTGGACCCAAGGACAACTTCAACTGTTTTATTCCTAGATCCTGCGGATTCTATCTTCAGAGTAAATATGAAAATCCTCAACTTTTCTCTGTGTCAACTGCTATCAACCCAAATTAATTCTCCATCATTCCTTGCCAAAATTACTACAGTAGTCTTCTTCTGGCTCTCTGTATTCTCACTTACCCCCTTCTCCAATCCATTCTCCATGTAACAGTTGGCGTCATCTTTATAAAGCACAAATCTGTTATGCCACAAATTTACTTAAAGCACTTTGGTGGCCCACCATGGCTCTTAGGATGGGGTTCACTGTCTGCTGCATAACCTATGAGACTCTGCCTAAGCCTATCTTCCTCTCCAGTTTCACCTTGGACCACTCCTTCTCTCTTTCATAAAGCTCCTGACCACATCCTCTGCCTACCAGCTTGCACAAAACTCATTCCTGACCTCTAATATTTTTCTCTGCTATTCCCTCTACATGAATTCTCCTCTGTTATCCTCCTTACCTTTCTTGCCTGGCTAACTCCACAGCCTTCATGCCTATGCTTAAATATCACTTCATCAGGGAAGTCCTTAATGACAACCGCTCCTACTTCCTACCAACTAGACTAGGTGATGGTCACCTACTATTAAATGCTTCAGCCAGCTATGATTTCACAGTCAAATCTCTTACATTTGCTCTTCCATTTGCTCTGCCTCAGTTTCCTAATCTCTAAAACAGAAACCTCAAAAGGTTGGTCAAACAATAGTAACATGTATTAATCATTTAGGATGGGCTAGGTGTTTGATTTAATCCCCAAAACAGCCCTATCAAATAGTCATTGGATGCCTGCTTCTCAATTTGCAGCCCAGCTCCTTCTTTCTCGTGATGTGAAGCATGTCTGAATGAGCCTCACTTGACTCACATCGCCTCGGATATCTGCACCTGAATCTCATACATGCATTTTAACATGCATGACCTTTCAGGGCTAAATTTGACAGGTCTCATAGAAACGTGGGTTAGTTCTTCTTGAGCAGCTGGACATCATCATATGTCCACTATTTTACACTGAGCACAGTAAATGCATCTGTGAGTCAAACATTTCAGTTTTCTTTATTTTAAGGAATATTATATTGCTCCTTGTCCCACCTTACTGTGCGGCCAGCTCGCCTGATGTTTTCTCCAGGGTTTCCTGTCCTATTTCACTGAGAAGTGGCCGAAATGCTTCCTTGGGGGTTTCACCCTTATATCCATCAAAGGCGCTGTCCTCTCTACCTGTATTTCTCTCAGCTCTACTCCAAAACTTTACCTAACTCTCTGTTAGTTTCTTCCTTCCCCTTTGTATCCTCTACTCATAAACAGACATTGATCTTACGTCTTGTACTTCTACCTCTTCTTGCCCACTTTTGTATTTCTTGAAGATCTTCTTTGCATTCTTCTGGCATGAATCTCTTGCCTTGTCCCATTTGGTCCCCTCTCTCTATTAGTTTCTCTTGATGAACCTTGCCATGGGACAGTCTATGTGCAGCAAAAGTCTGTGTGTTCCCCTACATTTCCCAGCCTCTCTAGCAGTTAGGCTATGGCAATATGATTAGTTCTGGCCTAGGGGGTAAAGGACATGTGTGACTTCTGGGCTAAGATGATGTTTCCTCTCTCCTCATGCTCACTTGTTCTCTGTCTTTCTTTCTCTCTCTTTCTCCTATTCTTGTTTTACCTCCAGCTCCAGAAATCTTGGAGGCCAAGTATGTCACACTGCATGCTACAAAATGGAGAAGAACCACCAGAACTATATTAAGATTCTGAGGAGGAAAAAAATCTACATTATGTCAAGTCAAAGAGATTTTTGTGTTTATCTGTTGCATCAGGAGTTATTAATTATACCAAACCATTCCCTTCTGCTCTAAAATACTGTGACAAAGCTTTGTTCTCTAAACCCACCCTATCCCACGTTTCTCAAAAGGAACCATCTTCTCCTGCTCACTTTTTAGCATACTTCCTATTCACCCTAAGCTACTCCCTTCATTTTCCTTTATCTTTCATTATTACTATCATTATAATTGATCATCTGAGAAGCAAGTCCCCCTTGAACTATGTTGTCTTCACCAGGTTCTCTAGAAAACAATAGCCTACATTTAGAGCTTTATCAGGAGAAGCAATTCCAGAGCAGTGAGATTAAGGGAAAAGGGGAGTGGGGCAGAAAAGTAGGAAATCAATTACAAGGTGGCACACTGCTCAGCTGGCCACATTTGTCAGCCACGTAGGGCATCTCTAGAGAGGCTGTATGGAACCACTGTGCATGGCAAAAACCTGAAGGAGTATGAAGGGTACAGAATTTAAAGCCAGCTCATTTCTGTCTCCTGTCTCACACTTATCAAAGTTTGCCCCATATTCTGTGGCTGTGCAAACTGACTGCTCTAGGCAGTCTTTGGGAAAGCCAGTTGTCATGGCCCGGTGTTTGTGGTGTATTATCTGAAACCAAAAGTGGTGGAAGGTGCCATATCTTCTGTGGGTCTGGTCAGTTTGTCCGAGGCAATGAAGCTGATGTGATCTCTGCCATGAAGAGACTGTGCTGGAGCCTAGTTCTCACTTGACAAGACAGCTAGTAGTAAGAGATGAGGAAACCAGAGCAGTGGTGGGCAAGGATATCCATCTAACAATAACAGGACCCAAGGGACAGGTAGGACTGAGCAGGTATGGAGAGGAAAATCAACTAGACTTGGTACAAAGGGCATAATAACTCTTTGGGCCCAACTGATGTGTCAGATACTTTCTCAACTATTTACTGGTCTCTAGACATAAGGGCTATTAAAACCTCAAGAAGCTACAGAGGGTCTTGCTATATATAAAAACCCAAATACCAATTGACAGGAAGATCAAGTTGAAAAATTATAAATAACCAGTGCAAAAAAAAAAAAAAGTGCCACCATGTAACTAAAACCCTTTAAAACTTATTTTATTCCTATGTTTGTTCATCCTTTACTGGAAACAAAACACAAGAGCCACAAAGCCAGCTGGAAAAATTCTTCTCAAAATATATACCCTCAATGATACGCAATTCAGCAAACTTTTGCATAAATACAAAATCTCCAATGCAAATATAGGATCATTTCAATTACCTCCTGGAGCTGGCTAACAGTTATCAACAACTTAGACATGACATTTCATTCAAAACTATTGCAGGCCATGAGTGTCAACGAGCAGGGAAGAACCAGCCAGAGACTCAGGAAGCCCCAGAGACTCAGGAAGCTCACAGTTATGCCAGCCACTCCAGCCTGCAGCTGAAATGCCCTTAATGACAGCGTATTTTTAAACCATCTCTACCCGGATGGCAGAGACAGACAGAGGAAGGGACAATCAGCCTGAACAATTCATTCAGCTGCCACTGTGGGCCATGTCACGTGCTTCTCTGTAGACCAGTGCAGTGAATTGAATGAGACATGGGGTTTACTGCTCAGACTCCTGATTTAAAAATAGAAAAAAAGGCCTGGGCCCCTGCTGGCCTCCCACTCTCACCCAGCAGGGTGGTGATTAGCTATGCTTTCTCTGAGCCATTCCCTCTTAATATCTTTATTGGCCATTTTCCATATCCGTGTCTGGAGCCTTGTTATGAGATAATGCTTGCATGGGGGTATATGAGTTATTGCAAGGTCTGCAGTTGTATGAGCTCAGGGCTGTATGGGGCACATGGTGTGACTTTAGCTGTGAAAGGCATCTAGCGACCTGATAAACCAGAAGCTTCTATCAGTGTGGGTTTGGTGATATTCCACTCCAGCATTGGGACCTCTGATAACACAAGATATCTGTGTCCTCAGGGCAAATTCTGATGCCTTAAAGGAAAAAAGGTGTTAACTGGTCCATGCCAACCCTGGGCTGGGAAGCAGAAGCTTAGGTCCAGGAAGTCTTCCCTTTCCTCGGAATGTTGATTCAAAAATCAGTTATCTGCATAAAACTAAAATGTGGTGACCACTTCCTATTTTAGCATAAGTTTCGTTGTCAGGAATAAAAAAGAAAAAAGCATTTATGAGGGAATGAAGCTATGTGACCTTGGACATGTTGCTCAGTATCTCTGTGGCCCAGTTTTCTTATCTGTAAAACAGGTTTAATAACAACTCCTACCTTGCGAGATTGTTATTAGGATAAGTAAGTTATTATCTATAGTGTCTGCATATAGGAAGTGCCATGTAAGGGTTCAATAAGCAAATGATTGAGTACATGAACCAAGGAGCCACTGTGCCTCATCTCCATTCCAGCTGGGGAAGATCAATACCTCCATCTCCAACCTAATCCCCCAATTCTTCTCACCCTCTACATTGTCCTATGCTAATAAGGATCTTTCAATTTCCTAACTAAAGAATCATCTTGGCCCCAGAGTTTATAGCATTTCACTACTTGAATATGTAGTGATCTACCAGGCATTCTATTCCCCCGCACACCTATCTTTACTTAAGACCAGGTCCATAAGATTCTCTCCTACAGGTTCAAACTTAATCTCTTGAAACACTTTTTTCCCTAATAGGTAGGCATTCAGATAACCCTAATTTCAAAGCAAACTACAGAACTAGGATAAAATTGGTAATCAGTAGGTCATGACTGAATGAATGAAAGCATGCACTGACCTCGAGTTTCTATTCTCATGACTGGGATTATGCTTTACCATGGAGTCTAAATGCCCACCTTCTACAACTTTATGATAACAACCATCCCCCCACTACTTCTCACCATCACTGTCCACCCACTCCCATCCTAGGTTTTATGTGTTTCATGTTCTTGAGGATTTATCTACAGCCATTCTTCTGCAGAGTAAGGCCAATAGAATAAGATGTCATGCTCTACCTCACCAACTTTTGTCATATTACCAAAAAGCTATCCTTAAATGTTTTTATACATGAGGGTGGAGAGGTAACTGAGAGAAGACATTATTACTAGTTTTTCTTGAAAGAGTAGTTGTGAACAATTCTGTAGCTTATTTCAAGAGTCCTCTCCCTCTATAAAGCTAAATAAATCACTTCTTCCTTTGTAGTCAATATAGTCCCATGAAAACATTCAAACATCCTACTGGAAGTCAGACTGTATCTTATTCAATGTTCTATCCACAACACCTAACACACTGCTTCATACTCAAATAGTTGTCTGATGATAGTTAATGAGAGAAAATTACCTAACACATTTTCAAAATTTTGTTTTTCTAAGTTTAATTTGCCAGAACAATAAATATCTTAAGCCCTAGGCTTAAAAATCACTGTGTTCATTTTGCTAAACCATGGCAATATATTAATTGAAGAATCCTACTTCCTGGCCAGGCAAACACACACACACACACACACACATGTGCACACACACAATTATTTGAAGGGCAGCAGAGGAGGAGTTTGGAATGAGAAACACCTAGGTTCCCACCCCAACTTTACAATTTCTTAGCTCTGTAATCTTGAAGAAGTTATTTTATCCTTCTGCTCTTTGCTTTCTTTGCCTTTAATATGGAGGTAAAGGTGATAACTTCGGCATGGGTTTAAGAAAGGATCAAAGTAGACAATAGATTCAAAAAATGGTGTTGGAACAACTGTTCATCCACATGGGAAAAAAAAATGAATCTAGACACACATCTTAAACTCTTCACAAAAATTAACTCAAAATGGATCATATACCTAAATTTAAAATGCAAAACTATCAAACTCATAGGTGATAATAAAGGAGAAATCATAGATGGCTTTGGGTATGGCAATGACTTTTTAGATATGATACTGAGAGCACAATACATGAAAGAAATAATTGATAAGCTGGACTTCACTAATTTTAAAATTTTTTGCTCTGTGAAAGACAATATTCAGAGAATGAGAAAATAAGCCAGGCTGGGAGAATTTATTTGCAAAAGATATACCCGATAAAGGACTATTATCCAAAATATACTAAGAACTCTTAAAACACAGTAAAAAATAACTCAAATAAAAAATGGGTTCAAAACACCTGGACACCTTGCCAAAGAAAATATACAGATGGAAAATAAGCATATGAAAAGATGCTCTACATCATATGTCATTAGGGAAATGCAAATGAAAACGAGAAATGCAAATGAAAACAGTATTACCTATTAGGATGGCCAAAATCCAGAACACCGACAACACCAAATGCTGACAAGGATGTGGAGCCACAGGAACTCATTCATTGCTGGTGGGAATTGAAAACAGTACAGTCATTTTGGAAAACAGTTTGGTGATTTCTTTTAAAACTAAACATACTCTTGCCATACAATCCAGTAATCACACTCTGTTGTATTTACCCAAAGGGACTGAAAACAATGTCCACACAAAACCTACACATGAATGTTTATAGCATCTTTATTCACAATTGCCAAAATTTGATAGCAACCAAGATATACTTCAGTAGGTGAATAGATAAACTGTGGTACATCAAACAATGGAATATTATTCAGGACTAAAAATAAATGAGCTGTCAAGCCATGAAAAGACATGGAGGGACCCTAAATGCGTATTACTAGGAACACCTGGGTGGTTTAGTCAGTTAAGTGTCTGCCTTCGGCTCAGGTCATGATCCCGGGGTCCTGGGATTGAGTCCCGCATCGGGCTCCTTGCTCAGCAGGGAGCCTGCTTCTCCCTCTGCCTGCCACTTGCCCTGCTTGTACTGTCTCTCTCTCTGACAAATAAAGTCTTAAAAAATGCATATTACTAAATAAAAGACCAATCTGAAAATCTACATACTATATGATTTCATCTTTATGACAATGTAGAGTGGGTACAACTATAGAGACAGTAAAGGTCAGTGACTGCCAGGAGTTGGGGAAGAAGGATGAACAGGCAGAGCACAGGGGGGTTTTAGTGTGGTGGAACTATGCTGTCTGATATACAATGGTGGATACATGTCATTATACACTTGTCGAAACCCACAGAATGTGTAAGAATGAACCCTAATGTAAACCCAACTGGACTCCGGGTGATAATGATGAGTCAATGTAGGCTCAGGGATTGCAACAAACATGCCACTGCAGTGCGGGATGTCGATCGATAGCAGGGGAGGCTGTGCATGTTTGGGGACGGGGGGATATAGGAACTCTCTGTATTTTATGCTCAGTTATGTTGTGAACCTAAAACTACTATAAAAATAAAATTTATTGGGCGCCTGGGTGTCTCAGTCGTTAAGCGTCTGCCTTCGGCTCAGGTCATGATCCCAGGGTCCTGGGATCAAGTCCCACATCGGGCTCCCTGCTCGGCGGGAAGCCTGCTTCTCCCTCTCCCACTCCCCCTGCTTGTGTTCCTGCTCTCTCTGTGTCTCTCTCTGTCAAAAAAATAAATAAAATCTTAAAAAATAAAATAAAATAAAATTTATTAATTAAAAAAAAAAAAACAGGCAACAGAGGTAAAATAGCCTGAGACTGTGTCAGGCACATACATGGTAGACAATTACTAGTAGTTGCTAGCATTTTATTTATTAATAATAGTATTAACTCACAAAAGTCTCAAAACCATTAAATACTTTCTAAAATAAGTACTGGGCATTGCAAAGACTTGAAAAATTTTGAAGACCAATATATGCACACGTAACTCATTCCTGCCTTGCTAATGTGACACTGGTAGCATGCAGCTGAATCCTAATGTTACATATCAGGTACCAAGATTTAATTGGCATGCAAAAGCCCCTGACAGAACTAATAATTATGATCAAAAAACCATGAACAACCGATTTTAATGATCAGATCAGGGACTTATTTCCAGCCACCCACTGTGAGAAACTAATCTTCCTCCACATCCTATCTACTGACACACACAGTCTGGGCTGAAATAAGCTCTTAATAATGAATAATCTAGCTATGAATATAATTCTGCTGAGCAGAAGATGGAGGATTATAGAACATTTCAGAAAGAATTAGTTTTTTTCTTTTCCTCACTTCCCCAGCCTTTCAGTTAATTTTCTCTAAATACTGTTTTGATTGTTGCTGCCACCTTAAGGATATAAGATGCGTACACAAGTGCGAAAGAGCATTCGATACTGCCCAAAGAAAATGCACATCGGAGGGGCATTAGAGTATAGAACAAAAGTACACGAGACTGGGCGCCTGGGTGGCTCAGTTGGTTAAGCGACTGCCTTCGGCTCAGGTCATGATCCTGGGGTCCCTGGATCGAGTCCCGCATCGGGCTCCCTGCTCGGCAGGGAGCCTGCTTCTCCCTCTGACCCTCCCCCCTCTCATGTGCTCTCTCTCTCTCTCATTCTCTCTGTCTCAAATAAATAAATAAAATCTTTAAAAAAAAAAAAGTACATGAGACTAGCTGATATTTGTATTAATAATTCTTAAAGAAAACCATGTGTTAATGCTGATTCATCCATCCTGGAGTCTTCGGGTAAAGTGGTAAATACAGACCATGCATTCACAATTTATACCAATGAACCTGTGTGTGTGCAAACACACACACACACACACACACGGCACCCTTTAGGCTCAGCAATCAACATCCTAATAATCCTGAGTATTCCAAACCACAGTGTAAAGAGTAAAAGCATAGCTTTTCTGGTGTTAAGGGATGTCTCAGCTACATTAAGCAGTTTGACCTGAAACTTTGAGACAAAGTCTAGGAAATTATAGCTGTGGATCCATAATGAAGACCATGAGTTAACTGACTCACTACCGAAGGAGGAAAAAAAGGAAAAGAAGGAAGGGAGGAAGGGAAAAAGAAAAGAATGGCATAAAGTAATTCATTAATTTGCTCATTCATTAAATATTAGTGAGCACATACTCTATGTCAGGCACTGTGTTAGTAGCTACAGATACAAAGGTGACAGTCTCTGCCTTCAAGAAGCTCAAAATCTCATGGGAATGAGAGCCAAGCAATGAAGGAATTTGTCTCAGCCAGACTCAAAGGAAGCTCCTGCATCTCTCTCTGGTTCTTTAACCTCCTGATTCCCACTCCAGTGCCCATGATGATGTGACCATGGAAAAACTCAGGCTGGGGGTTTGGAAAAACCTGGGTATAAAATCTTCTCTCCATCCTCACTGTCTGATGTTGGCCACGTGTTTTAACTTATCTGAACTGTAGTGTCAGCTTCTGTAAATGGGAAGAATAGATCTACGTAGCAGCACTGTCCTAAGGATTAGTAATGGTAAAGAACAAGCTTGCTGGTTTTCGCTGCCCTCACTTGCTTGCTTATTGCCCTCACTTGTATGGCCCACCCCTCCTCTGCAACCATAACTTCACGAGCAGCACCCTGGAACCCACCATACCACCGGGAAGGGGATCCTGGATCTCAGAGCCAGGCCCGACCCCAAACCTTCCCAAGGAGAGCAGCTGAAGCAATCTGTCAGGGCTTGCCCTCTGTTTATTTCAATGCTTCCCAGAAGCACAAGACTCCAAGAGCATCTATTATCACCAGCTTATGCTCCCCTCTACTGCCTTGCACTTCCCCTAACTAGGCTCAGCCTCCCCCTTCTCTCCCCTCACACCCAACTGTGCCCTCCGGGATTGCCCATCTATGATCAACAAACATTCCCACCTCCAGTGGTTATTCTCTGCTCCCTTTATGTCTTTGTTTGACTTGGCTGCCCCCATAAACACTGCTTCCCTAGCCTCCTTCTCAGTTTTCTCTCTCATCCCCGTTGTTGCTCAGGGTTAGAAGAGAGGGATTGTTCCTCCTCTTCCCCACTGCTGCTTCCAGATCATTATGCCTGGCTTTCTCTCCATCCTGCAAGATTCCCTGCTCCTTTTAGGCATCCCAGCCAGTCATTTGACTCTCTTCTACCTCAATCTTGCTACAGTTGTCTTATCACATCCTTCCGTCACTGAAGCTTTCTCTCTCCTCATGCTCACGCTCTTCACAAACAACTTCAGTGACTTGAACGCCGGTCTCTCAATTGCTGCATTTCCCTTTCTACAGTGAGTCTTCCCTCCCCCCCCATGCGGCTACCCCAGCTCACAGTCAGACCTGGCCTTTCATCACCAGAAACCGCACCATCTCTCACATCTTGATTCAGACACACCTCTTCCTGGGGCCGACGTCCTATCCTTTTCAGGTCACTTGCTCAGACACCCACACTGCAGGATTCCCCAATCTCAGGGGTCTTAGTGCATTCTCATAACCAATTAGCCTCTTCCTGCTTTGACTTTCCTCCTTATCCAACTTCGAACACATGCTTTATCATTATAATCATCCTACTGCGAGGACCTGCATCCTCTTTTCATCCCTTGCCTTCAGTCATATTTCCAGACAAAATCCTCAATGTGCATGAGGAACCCCACTCTCCAGAACCTCTATGCCTGCATCTGAGCAGAATGACCTTTGTTGGGGAAAAGCATGGATCTGGACTGACTGGTGTCACCATCCAGAAAGTGAATTCTATTTCTCAGATAAGTTCACCTTCCCATTCTGTGAGACATCAACTTTTTGTTACCATGGCCACTCTTCATGAACCAAGAGAACCTGTAGCCTCCTTCATTGCTCCTTTCCCATCCTTTCTTACAGTTCCCCAGCATGATCTTTAAAAACATATAATCCAAATGAAATCATTCTCTCATTTAAAACCTTTAGGTAACTTCCCATTATACTTGGAATAAATCCCAAACTCATTGCTCATAAGTCAGATCTATCTCTTTGACCTCAAAACCCCCAAAATCTCTCAATTATCTCCCATTATAATACCCATCTTTGAGTTCCTCAGACACATCACACTCTTCCCGTTGTTCCATTTGCCTGTGAAGCTCCCCCTTGGGTTTTTCCACTGCTATATCCTCTCCACTATTCAGGTCTAGCTCACAGGTCATCTTCTTAGAACTTCTCAGGCCAGTCCTCTCTGATATTGTGCCTCCTTCCACTTTATTTCCCATCCTTTGATGCCTTCACGGAACTTATCTCACTTAATCAAGCCTAATTCATTTCTATGTTGACATATTTAGTCTCCCTCACCTCTTCATAAGTTCCATAATGGCAGAGCCATATGGTGGTCTTGTCATTATGGGCAGATAGTAGTCACTCAATACGTATTTTTCGAATGGCTGAATGAATGAATGCTGGATGGGTGACAAGGGTGCTTCAAAGAGAAAACGAATCAATTTCACAAATTTACTAATGTGATTATTAAAAATAAAGTTTGTTTCCATCTTTATTTTTTTTTTTTAGAAAAAGGCTGTATATAAATATGCACTCGGTGCTTCTTAAACATTCCCACTGAAGTAGCCAGAGGGGAGTAAATATGTATACCTGGGAGGTCATGACCATAAACAGCCAGATTTTATGCTCTCCATGCTAATCCTTCACATGATGTTTTCAATTATCCATATTTGAAGCTGATGATTCAGAAAAAGGCAACATGGCAAACTGTGGTTCACAGCTCCCTCCCGAACACTGCAGTAAACCCCAGTTGGAGAAGCACAAACACACATTGCACATGCTCACGCCTCTTTTTTATTGAATTTAGCCCATTTTCCTCTGAATCAGTGTCTAATGTATAATAGATTCTCTTTTTAGAAATTTCAGCTCAAGCTCAGCCCCTGCTGAAGGGGCTGCATAAATGGCTGTGTTTTCTACTTCTTGCTCCCTCTAGCCACAGCAGAGTAGTCAGGACACAGAACTCTGGCACAGAAAGAATCAATCTGGAAATGAGGCTAAGTCAATTAGATTCACTATCTTTTAAGAAACTCAGATGCTGGTGGACACATAGCTATGAGAAGTCACAGAGGATCAAGGCGGACACTATGCTATGGAAATTCACGGCCACCTCCACAACAGTTATGTGGTGAGTAGAAAAGCAGGAAAAGCCAGCCTGCTGAGAGGCAGGAAATGAACAGGTACATAAAAAGAAAGCATCCACGAGGCAAAGAGGCCCATGAGAGAAGGTAGAAGCCTCACTTTCTAGGTTAGTCTCCAAAGATCCCAGCTGTTCTTCATCCCCAAATTCCATGTCTGCATTTCCTAACTTCGTTGCTATGAGACTATTTATTGTTGCTTTTTGATAAGCCTTCTTTTATTTTACTTTTTTAAGGATTTATTTATTTGAGAGAGAGGGAGCGCACGCACAAGTGGGGGCAGGACAGAGGGAGAGGGACAGAGAAGCAGACTCCCCACTGAATGGAGAGCCTGATGCGGACCTCGATCTCACCACGCTGAGTTCATGAGCTAAGCCAAAATCAAGAGTCGGACGCTCAACCGACAGAGCCACTTAGGCACCCCAATAAGCCTTCTTTTATATTTAATTCGTCTGAGTGGGTTTCTTCTTGATATTAAAAAAAGTCCCTGATTGGGCCTCTAACACTCCTACCAATTTTCAAAATTGAAAAAAAATGGAGGTAACTTCCTTTTTGAAAAATTTGTACTAAAAAAAAAAACCTCTTCCTTTGTAGTAATGTAGACATAGCCTTTAGTCCTTTGAAAATAAATACTTCTCTGCTCCTGCTGGGAGCCACTAGGACCCAGGGTCCATGGCCAAGACATGCCATATTTCAAAACATGTGGTTTAGGGAGTGTGATGGCCTAAATATTTGTATCACCCAAAATTCATATGTTGAAATCCTAACCCCCAATGTGATGGTATTTGGAGGGGGACCTTTGGGAAGTATTTAGGTCCTGAGGGTGGAGCCTCACAAATGGGATTAGTGCCCTCTAGAAGACTAGAGAGCTAGCTAGCTCTCTTTCCAACACATATATAATGAGAAGTCAGTAGTCTGCAGGCTGCAAGAGGGCTCTCACCTGAACCCAACCATGTTGGCACCCTGATTTTGGACTTCCAGACTCTACACCCTAAGCAATACATTTCTGTTTCTCACAAGCCACCCAGTCTGTAGTACTTTGTTATGCAGCCCGAACAGACTAAGACAGGGAGGAACCAGGAGTTGCAAAGTAGACCCGCTTCCAGTCCAACTTCCCAGGTATTGCACAGAGCCTTCCAGGCCATCCCTAGAAGGATCAAAGAGTTAGATTCAAATAAGAAGTTGCCACAGGGCAAGAAGCACCACCTAAGAAAAAAGCACAGACTTCTGATATTGGCAAGAATGAATTGTGAAATTAAAAAAAAAACTCTCTAAATGATCACTTTTTTTTAATTGACAAATCATGGTATAAGAAAAATGTGATATCTGTCTATTCTCACTGTAGAAAATATTATAAAGTGATCAAAAATATGCAGCCAAAATATATGTGAAAAAATGTATTACAGAGACGTATTCCGTAAATACATATTATCAATAGTAATGAGATTATATATTTTTGAATTTCATGATGCTGATGGGTATTGCAAGCTTTGAAATTTTTTAAATGTTAGTTATGATTTCCTTTCTCATTCCAAATATATATTCATTTTTGCAGCTCATTTTATATTCATAAAATGTTATTATTTTTCTTAAAGATGATTTCCAAAGCTGTGTAGGGTGTAGACCCTATAACACCTGAATTTACCCATGTCCACATGTTACATATTAGGAAACTGAGGTACAAGAGCTGAATGTGGAGCCAGAATTTAAACTGAGGAAGTCTGGATCCACTATATTACATATTATATTACTCTTGATCTGCCATAAAACTTAATTCCAACTAAAATTACTGATGTACATTTTGAATGACCTTAAAGATTTTGTTTTGTTTTGTTTTAGAGAGAGAGAGAGCAGGAGAGAAGGGGCAGAGGGAGAGGGAGAGAATCTTAAGCAGGCTCCATGACCAGCACAGAGCCTGATGCAGGGCTTGATCTCAAAACCCTGAGATTGTGACCTGAACTAAAATCAAGAGTTGGATGCTTAACCAACTAAGCCACCCAGGCACCGCTTGAATGACTTTAAAGTTTTTGCACACCTGTTTCCCTAACCAGAATCTGAGCCCCTTGGGGCAGGGACTGCGAAAAAAAATCCTTATGTGCATCCCCAGAACTTACTTCAATAACATGTAGTAAAAAGCTCATTAAGAATATGAGCTTAGACCTAGAAACATGTTTTTAAATGGTTAAATCTGCTGTCAAATTTTGTATGGCACTGTTGTTCATGCCTGATTCCTCCAAGTCCTATTTCTTAGCAGCCTTTGCTGTCACCAGAGTACTTGGGATGTGGACAAGGGAACCAGTGGCACCACTTCCTTTCCAAATAGCCACGATTCTCCAGGACCATTCTTTCAGACTCACAGGAAGGCACATGGGACAGGAAGCAAGCCGAACAGCACAGTGAGGAGAGGAAACCAGATTTCAGTCTATCTTCTTGTATCAACGAGCATTAAAGTCAACCAGCATGGAAAACTGTCAGCCCAGCATGACATTTCAGCTTTATTCCCTAATGCTTTTTTTGCACTTATGTGGGGAAAATAGATAGCAATATGGTTAACTTGTGGTTCTTTTTGATTTGGAGTTTGAGGGATTTTCTAAGTAATGAAAAAGCCTGGCCACCTGGGGCAAAGATATTCACTCAGTGAGCAGAAAATGTATTGTTTGGAGAAAAATGAATTGAGGGCTCCCTGAGAAAGGACCTACTACTGAAGACAATTTCTCTTCTGGAACTACGCAAAGCCCAGAGGATAAAGCCTCAGTCGCTGGGGCCCTGGGGGCCCTGGGAGACACAGGCATGGCCATTTGAGAATTATGTGAACAGAATTTCTATGCCTATGAAGTCTCCTCTTACCTCCAGGCCCAGGCTGAGTGTTATAGGTTGAATTCTGCCCCCCCAAGAAAAGATATGTCGAAGTCCTAACCCCTGTGCCTCAGAATGTGACCTTATTTGGAAAGAGGATCATTGCAGATGTAATTAGGTAAGATGAGATCATCCTGGATACGGGTCCCAATCCAATATGACTTGTATCCTTATTAAAAAAAGGCTCTGTGTGGGCGCCTGGGTGGCTCAGTCGTTAAGCGTCTGCCTTCGGCTCAGGTCATGATCCCAGGGTCCTGGGATCGAGTCCCACATCGGGCTCCCTGCCTGGCAGGAAGCCTGTTTCTCCCTCTCCCACTCCCCCTGCTTGTGTTCCTGCTCTCTCTGTCTCTGTCAAATAAATAAATAAAATCTTTAAAAAAAAAAAAAAAAGGCTCTGTGAAGACAGGGTGAATGCCTTGTGACAAGGAAGGCAGAGATTTAGAGTTATACAGCTGCTAGCCAAGGAAAACCAAAGACCATTAGCAAGCTACCAGAAACTAGGAAGAGGCAAGGAATAATCTCCCCATAGGTTCCAGAGGGAGTAGAGCCCTGCCAATACCTTAATTTTGACATCCAGCCTCCAGAACTATGAGATAATAAATTTTTGTTGTTTTAAAGTCACCTATTTTGGGCACTTTATTCTGGAAACCCTAGGAAACTAATATACTGGGATAAGATAAGGTGAACCTAAATGTTCTGGGTCAGGTGAAAAAATTAGGAAGGGAAGTGTCCAACTGTAGGAATGCTAGATACTCTAGACTGGAAGGAAGGGAAAGAATATCATACATGTGTATGTGTGTATAATATGTGCGTGTATGTGTGCGTAATTTTAAGAAGGAAGACCAAGACACATCATAGCAAGTCCAAAGTATTTTTCTACCAATAAAAATTGTCTACATAACCAAATGGTGATCACCAGTTTAACAGAATTAGAAGTTACATAAAATTAAAGAACAATTAAATTTTCCCAAGGGCAAGATTTTTTTAAAAGTCCTTTCAAAGCATTTTAGTATCTTAGAATCATGAACCTGAACAAGCATGATCAAATAGTATCTTATCGGTGGGCTAACGTACCAGTAAGTAAAGAATATTAGTAATTATGGCTTTAGATTTAGCAGGCCCAGGCTCAAATCTTCACCAAACCAATTAACTGATGCTGTAACTGATTTGTAAGCAACTTGTAAACTTCTTCTATCACTCACCTATAGTCAATAATGTATAAATAATGTATGAATAACTATCATTTATTCTTGCTCATGCATCTAAGTGTCAGCTGATCTAGACCAGATTGGACTAGGTTCGGCTTCAAGCTACCAGTGGGAATCACACCGCCATGTGGCTCTCATCTTCTGTTGACCAGCAGACCAGTAGGCACATTCTTATGGGAATGGCAGAAGGGCACATAGGCCAAGCCTTCCTGGCCTTGGCTCATAAATGGCATATGGAGGAGCCATGCTGTTTACCTCCTTGAGCCACAGCAAATCAAATGGTCAAGGCCAACATCAATAAGTCAGGGAAATGTGCACTGTCGCTAATTGGAGAGTAAAGACTAAATATTTGCTACATAATTCAAATTATGACACTCCCTGAATATGTTTCATTACCTGCCAAATGAAGATAATATTAGTACTTAATTCATGGAGTTTTTGGATTATTTGTCTCCATTAAAAAACCAGAAGATTTCACATAAAAACTTTTTTCATTAAAAAGACTTTTATTTTTTTTTCTTAAGATTTTATTTATTTATTTGAGAGAGAGAGAGAGCACATGAGACGGGGGGAGGGTCAGAGGGAGAAGCAGACTCCCCGCCGAGCAGGGAGCCCGATGCGGGACTCGATCCCGGGACTCCAGGATCATGACCTGAGCCGAAGGCAGTCGCTTAACCAACTGAGCCACCCAGGCGCCCTAAAAAGACTTTTAATGAAAAGACTTTCTCATTAAAATTTTTAAAAACTCCAGAATACGTCCACAGTTCCACCTAGCAATCACTGGCTGGAGATTAAGTGGGTTTTGCCCAATTTTGGAAGAATATGGCACACTCCCCATCTGGCCCAACAATTCATACACTTAAGCTGCCTATTTAGCACCTATAAGCCTCTAGGCATGTGGCCCCTGCTGTACACCAATCTGGCGGTGTATGGAGTGGGGCTACGTAACGCCCCCTCTAGCATGTTTCCCTAAAGAACCTCATAGATGAACTTAACACCGTGAGGCCAGAGCAAAGGACACAAATGAAGTTCAGCAGTGACTTCTCTATGGACATCCTCCAACTGGGCTCCCAACTTACACGTTTGGAAGGATATTTTATAAGCCCTAGGATCCAATAAATCTTTAGTGTCCAATTATCAAAATTCCATTAAAAATTTCAAAATGCAGAGCTTCTCGGGAATTTGTAGGTAAATATTGTGCGCCATGGCTTTCTCTTCTCAAAATGGATTTCTGTCGTTGTGACTTGAAAGGCAGGTACAAGCTGAAGGTTGAGACTCTGATAGCCAAACTTAGCTGCATGTTAGAAAAATCAACAAACAAAAGGATTTTGGGAACTCCACCCCTACTGAGTCTCTTAGGATGCTGTACTGAAAATCTGTCTTATTTTTCCCTGTTGATTCTGATGAGCAGGTAATTTTAATAACTACAGATGAGGGTCAACCCAGGGAATGCCGTGATGCAGAAAAGGGCTCAGAGAAACAAACAAAAGGTTTTTCCACTCTGCTGAGAATATCATGGACAGGCACTGCTTGTCTGCCTTACAGTAGAGGACCTCAATCAAATTTTTGATGTCAAAGAGACCAGGTAAACAGAATTTGCATAGGACTTTGAGTCAAATGTCCTCCTTTGCAATTGCCTGGTTAGGATTTCTCAAAGAATTTTCAAACTCTCTTTCTCTGTCACGAGCATTATTCAAAGGAAGTTATGTTGGGAGATCTGTCAGCTAAATAGTAGTTAATTACACATGATAAGATCACAGGCTGTGGCATAGTATGCTCTTTGTGCATTCAGTAAAGCTTTATGCCTAGATACTCATCAGTTGCTAGTCATAAATCCATGAATCTGTGATTGTCTGGGTATTTGAATGTCTTAGGATTTGCATTTCTCACTGGGAAGCCAGCATTCAAATTTTATTTTCATAATCTAACACTTATGACCAAGTTATGTGGCAATGACTTCAACTCTGAAAAGTCAATATTACTTCATAAAAGTAATATCAAAATTTATTTTAATAGTATAGATACTCAGTCCCTTATCTGCAATTCCAAAACTTTTCTAAAAGGTTTCAAAAAATCAAATTTTTTTTTCATAATTTCTTTGGTAGCAAAGCCTGACATAAACTGACCTGCTTTTGTGAAAAAACTTGACCTGAACTGATGTGACACTATTTATAGTCTCTGCATCTCTCACTGAGTATAAATATTCACACATTTCACTAAAGAATTATTAACATGTTTGATTATGGAGTACTTTCTTCAGACCCCACGGGGGTGTTATATGCAGTATATATATTGTATTACCTTTTCACCATGTGAAAATTTCTAAATTCCTCAATAAACTGGCTCCAATGGTTTCAGATAAGATTGAGGACCTAGGTTATTGAAATAACTTTTAATTTTACTTTTATAAAGTGACATCGAGCATGACAGTTTGGCTGCTTATATAATCATGAACATTATCTGGCACTTGCCTTTCAGTGATAAAGAGGTAAATCAATTCATTTTCAAAGTCAATAAACCTTAATTGAGTATCTACTATGTGTAAGGACCTTTGGTCCTTAAACTACATTATTAGAAATGAGAAGACTGAGGCTCACTGATGTTCTGTCACTTACTCAAGGTCACACAGCTGATAAGGGGTGTTTGAAGCTAGACTTCAAACCTAACTCACCTAGTGATAATTTTCAAGATCTTTAAGGAGTTGGGCCCATAATTAGTAAACAGTCACAAAACCCAGAAATACCAGAGGCAGGGGCATGTGAATTTCTGTGTTCTGCCTTTACTTACTCTCTAACCATGTACCTTCTATCTTAACATATTACATGTGGTCATCCTCTATCTAAATATCATCTAGTTTCCAACCCTCCACTCTCCATACCCCTGATCAAAGATTTAAGAGAATAATAATATATTGACTTTGATGAAAACCCAAGAACCTCACTAAACTTGTGCGCCCTGTCATCAGCCATTCTTTTTTTCTCACTTTAAGGGAAGAAAATTTAAAATTTGAATGAAAAACCTACAGATGTACTTAGAGGTGGCGATCAACCTGGATCATAACCCACTGAGCTGCAAAACACCTTCCTTTAACCCACTGCTCTCACTCAGATTAACCCATTACTATTTGAAAACTTTTCTGTCAATCAATTCTGATAGGACCTCTCTGTGGGTACTATAGACTGAAATTCTATCCCTCCAAAATTCATATGCTGAAGCCCTAACTCCCAATATTTGGTATCTGAAAATGGTACCTTTGGGACATAATCAGGTTTAGATGAGGTCATGAGGGTGGAGCCTTCATGATGGTAGTGGTGTCCTTCTGAGACAACAGACAGCTTGCTGGCTTTCTCTCTCCACCGTGTGAGGACACAGTGAGAAGGTGCCCATCTGCAAGCCAGGAAGAGAGCTCTCACCAGAACCCAATCATGCTGACATTCTGATCTCAGACTTCCAGCCTCTAGAACTGTGAGAAAACAAATTTCTACTGTTTCAAGACACCCAATCTCAGGTTATTTGTTATGGCAGCCCAAAGCAGATGAAGACATTTGGGATGTCAAAAGACTAAAATACGTTGGTTTCATTGGAATTCCTTAAATACCCACAAACATTAAAAACACTGCATGGGTGTATGGCTCTTAAAATAAAAGCAATGATTAAAATAGCAACAGTCATCAAGTGCCTACAATATACCACATAAGTCACATTATCTCCAGTTTCCACCATAACCAGGTGTTTTGTTCTTGCCGTGAGTCCAGAGGCTTAGAAAAGTTGTCCGATAGTGACAGCAAGTCAATGGTAGAATGAGGATTCAAACCCACTTATGTTTGAATCGAAAGCCCGTGTTCTCTACCACTATCAATTTCACCTTTCTATAAAAATAAGAAAAACACACATTAGGCTTTAACAGAAGTCAGAGGCAACCTTTACTTTAAGCACAAAGTTGCTTGACTGACATGATAAAGAATTCTACTCAGCCCAAATATCTACATGGAATTCCATTAATATTGGTTCACTTCTTTACATTGAGTGTTGTCAGTTTCTAACTTTTAACTTGGAAAAACTCACCGAGGAATAGTATCTCCAAATCCTTTGGGTCCAGTGCGTTTGTCTGTTCTGTCCAACTAACAAACATTAAACACCTGTTATATACAAGGGGTTGGGCTCAACTTGCCAGGAATGCAGAGGTACATCAGCCCTTTTCTACAGTCCCTCACAATATACAGCTATCAGCTAACAGGAGGAGGGATGTGGCATTTATAATGTTGAAACGTACAAAGCACTTTCAAGTAAATTACATTTAAAAAAAAAAAAAAAGTAGTACTGACAAGTGGTTAAGAAAATGTCCCCATCAATCCTAGGACCCTTACAAATACAAGCACACGCATGTTAGTTTTCATTATTTGAGTTTGTTTACATACATGTTGTACTTTGGGAAAAAAGTTAAAAATGCAAAAAAAAAAAAAAAACAGTTGGGGGAAAAAACTGGTTAACTGAATCTGAATCTGAATCAAATCTGAATGTCTTTCAGTTGATCTTGCTGATTTAACACAAAATCTTTCTAATTTACTCTGTCCATTACCTACTGAGAAAACAGAACTTTGTATTTTCCCTCTTCATGCATTTATTCACTTAATTCTGTATTCCACAGACCTTTCAGAACACCCCGTATGTGTCAAGGCCTGAATTAGAAACTTAGTAGTATTCAAGGATTATTCAAATAAATCACCTAACAGATTGACTGACAATGTGCTATGAGGTTACACAACAGAGGGTGGAGCCCTATCTAGCTCCAGTGTGATCAGGCTCTTCCCCCTAACTGCCTGCTTGTGATGGACCCCAGACCCTGCGGGCATCTGGGCAACCCGCCCCCAGCATGTCAACACACAACCCCTGACAGTCACGCGGCCGGAATATGAGCAGAACACGCGATCACACCGCGCTCTGGCTCACGTCCTACGGTCATCTAGGAGAAGCAGGCTGAGGATGTGATAAGTCAAATCAGCCCAGATGACAACAGAAGAGATGTCCTTGGTGCACCATTAAGACAATGTTTCCTCTGGGGGAGGAGGAGGCGGAGATGGTTGCAGGCTGATGCGAATGGGGAAGGACTTTTTCCATTTCGAACCAGAGATTCAACGTTTATTTAGACATCTGCTTCCCGAAGAGAAGCAGCACTGCGAGGGGGTTAGCTTTCCTCTCTCGCTAGCGCTATTCTCCTGACGCTTGTTACAAGTCAAGTAGCAATACCGCACTGTCCTCAAGGAGAAATATTCTCTCATTTTGACTGTCATGTCAGGGAGAGGGCAGAGGAAGGAGGCTTATTTGTTCATGGTGTGAATTTCTTCTCGCTTCCTTCATGGCCAAGGAAAAAAAGAGTAAGGCCGCAGGACTTTCAAGTGCTGGGCACAGATGATAAAGGGAGGCAGTGTTTTCTGGACAAGCAGCCCACTATCTAGCAATTAATTTCTAAATCCATCATTTAATTATTAGTCCAAAAGAACACTGAAAATGAATAGCACTGCTCCATTTACATATTTAATTGGATTAGACTGCTGACTTTCAGATCCTGGCAATTAACTGGTCTCCATGTCCCTTTTCCAATACTTCAATGATTAATCTCTTATATTTGGGTGCCTGTGTTCATTCCCTGATATTTTATGTTGGAAAGTTAATTGTTCTATTTCAGCATCATTACATGGCTAAGTGATTGCAGATGACTTAACCTCTTGCTGTTCTAAATAATAGTGACTTCACGAAGAAGCTGTGTAAGATTCTAGCTAATGAGGTATGTGTATGTAACTACAAACCTCCTATTTTCCTTTAAAATATGAAATCAGTTAAGTGAAATCAAATAAGCCTGTTCCCTTTACAGTTATGTAAGGTAAACAAAGAAGGTATTCTTCCAATTGAATACGATATTTGATCATTTGTTTGCTAAGGAAAGCCAGCATTTTCCACAACCCCCTGATGTGGTTCTACATTTCCTGGTACAGTCTAAAAGGAGGTACAAGTTTAAACCTGGACAGGCTAAGTTAGAGATGCAAAACAACACTGGCCATAAAACAAAGCAGGCCTAGTGTAATCTTTATGTAAAATAACCCCTTGCTGTTGGCAGAGGCCTCCACAAAGTCTCCCAAACATTCTGGATTGATCCCAAGCCAATTCACCTTGAATAATACATATAAGGTCACCCAACAAGCAGAAGGGACCAGGAATGTACACAGAGTAGGTAGTTCCGTTAGAAGTGTGAATGACGAATTATAAAACACAGAAACACAGTCCAGAATTGTGATTTAAGAGAAGAGCGCCTGGAGTCAGAGAGAGCTGGCCATGTATCCCAGATGTGTCATTTAATGTCCACATATCTGACTTCAAGCAGGGTACTTACCTTCCCTACATCACAGGTGCCTCATCTTCTAAAATGGGGTTAATAGGGCGCCTGGGTGGCTCAGTTGGTTAAGCAACTGCTTTCGGCTCAGGTCATGATCCTGGAGTCCCTGGATCGAGTCCCGCATCGGGCTCTCTGCTCGGCAGGGAGCCTGCTTCTCCCTCTGACCCTCCCCCCTCTCATGTGCTCTCTCTCTCTCATTCTCTCTGTCTCAAATAAATAAATAAAATCTTTAAAAAAATAAAAAATAAAAAATTAAAAAAATAAAATGGGATTAATAATGGCACCCATTTCAGAGGGTATAGTCCAAAAGGATTCAATGACATAATGCAAGTGAGGAATTTAGCCCAGTGCCTGGTACATAGAAAGAGCAAATGTAATGTTAGTATTTATCTTAATACCTCATTGTTAAGCAATGTAGCCCACTGTCCTGAGGCCCAAAATAATTGTGGCCTTTATTAGATTTCAAAATTTCCAAACCCATGGAGCAGTCAGTTAAGCCTCCAACTCTTGGGTTCAGCTCAGGTCGTGATCTCAGGGTCGTGAGATCGAGCCCCAAGTCAGGCTCCACACTCAGCACAGAGTCTGCTGAAGTTTCTCTCTCCATCACCCTCTGCTGTCCCACGCTCGCTCTCTCTCTCAAATTAATAAATAAGTATTTTTAAAAAAATAAATTTAAAAAAATGTCCAAACCCTATTAAAACTCAGAAGACAGGGTGGGTAGCAATGGTAGCAGCTCAATGTTCAAAAACTGTGCCATCTGGAACTCAGTCTAGTTCTCTCATAAACCACATTAGCTGGTGCCCACATTCAAAAGAATCAGTCTTGCCTCCCAGGTCATTCTCATTTTTGCCCACCCTAGAAGAGTAGGATTTTGAGCAAGTACATTTGATAGGGTAAATAAGACCTGAAACTTGGGGGAACTGTCATGATTCACAAGAATACCACAGATCCACCTGGAGTGAAGAGACTACTTTAGCAGACAAGCCATGTGTAAATTTCCAACTATATTCCTTTCACTTAACAAACGCGTTAAGGGCCTCCGTTATGCCAGGAGCTGGGGTTTTATTCTTTTCTTTCTGAACCTCCAAAAAGCTCAACCCCATACTGATCAAGCAGAAGAAATTATTTGGATACTTTTCAAAATCTCGAGTGCCCAGTTTCCATTGCCCTCGGCAGCTGGAACAAATTAGAGCTGGGACACAGGGTTTGAAGGAAGGTTTTAGAAACTCAAAACAAAACATAGGAAAGAAAAAAGAAAATCTATTTTTAAAGAAAATTACTTTTCTGAGGTTTAAAGCAATTTGTGCTTCTGTTTAAATTTGTCAGAGAATACAAAAAGGCAAAAGTAAGAAATAAAAATCTCCCATTGACCCCCCCCACCCAGAGATTAGGACTGATATATGTGCTACAGATTTTTCTACACAAATATATATGTATAACTATACACACATACATACGCATAACTATAAACATACATGCAAAAGATAAACACATTACTTTTAACTTGATTTCTTCATTAAATACATAATGTATGTGTTTCCACAATAAAAGAGGATTTAAATTTGCCTTATCACTTTTAATGGTTCCATTGTCTTCCACTGTATGAAAGTGATGTATTTTACCAAACGCTCTTACTAGACAGTTAACTGATTTTCTTTCTGCTCTTTTTATTATTATTATTTATTTACTCAACAACTAAGTATAGGCACCTGCCATATGCCTGAACTGTTTCAGAGACTGGGGCTACAGCCATGAATAAGAGACATAAAATTTCTGTCCTTGTCAACCGTACAATCTAAAGAGGAAGGGAGTTAATAAAATAAAGCAGAATAAGGGGATAGAGAAGGACAAAAGGTGACTATATATGATAGGAGATACACATATATTTAATTGCATAAAATACAATACTGCTTTGCATTTGCCCAGTTACAAAAATTTGACAGTCTTAATTTTATTATTAAGTTACCATTCATTTCCTACTCTCTAATAACCTGGAAAGGACAGTCCTGACATTTATAAAATGTCTTCAAGTGGGCTCTCATTGCCTGTGCCCTAGAAACCTCCCTGGATCAGGTAAAAATAAGGGAAAATGAGTTTTCCTCAACCCCTGGCTCCTGGCTGCCCACAATGAATGTCAGTCTTTGAACCCAGCAGCTAGAGGCACCCCCCCCCCCATTCTAGATAGAAGCGCAGGGTGTTTTCCCGGGCATTTTTCTCTGTTCAAACTAAAAGGTTACATAAGCAGCTAACAATTTGCATCTCACCGAACATATGCTACTATTAATGAGTTCTGGTGGTGGTTGTGGGTAATATTTGATAGACACCCATCTACTGTCCTTGTCAAATATTTGCCTTCCGTTTCTTACCAGCGGAGTATGCTGGAGTTCTGCCTCTATTCTTCATCAGCTCAGTCAGGTTTCTGAAAAAGACAAGCAGCTGAGGATTTTGTGTGTTGTCAGAATCTACAGTGAGTGCAAAGATTAGCATGATGCTGGGGATCAGCGAGGACATGAAGAAGAAAAATCTTCCCTGTTAGCTGGCAGCTAACAGTTTCACAATAAACTACCACTGCTCGCTGCTTCAAAGGGCCAGCAAAGAACAGGGAGGGCAGAGAGACCGTTAACCAGCACCAGAAAACCTGAGCACCTGTGATGTGACCAAAAGCAGCTAACGTTCACTGAGTGCCATCTATGTGGGAGGCATCGGTCCAAGTGCCTTATGGGTGGCAGCGCACACCACTTGCAGGTAGGCACCCTTATTACTCTCTTTTTAGAGATAAGGACACTAAGACCCTAAGGAGTTGAGGATTTTGCTCATGTGGTAGCATCAGTACCGGGTTCAGGCAGTCTGGCTCCAGAGCACGTGCTCTGAGGCATCATGGCACGCGTGCACAGGTGTGTATGCACACCCCATTCCCCACATACTGCTGTTCAAACAACACTGCTGTTCAAACTACCACTTCTCTCCAGTTTTCTCTCCTTTTTTCAGCCACTGCATTCTACCTTGTTTGGGATGGGAAAACTTGCTTTTATGTCATTATATAGTCATCCAAAAACTGTGCTTATCAAATAAACCTTATATATCTCTTGGGTCTTAGTTTTTAATAGCTGAAGGCAAGCTTTTAGAATCTAACAAATCTTTTCTCTGTCAAAAAGCTGGTTTCTCACAAATCAGAAACACCTTTGTTTTAAGATTCCATTTACTTCCAAGTTTCAAAATCCTGTTTTGAACCTCAAAGCCAATAAATGCTGTTTTGCTATCCTTCTAAAGCAGTGACAGCCACTGAATAATAAATGGGTAGTGGGTCTCCGGGCAACTAGAATATAACACAGCATTTTAAAAATCTTTTGACATAGCTAACAATGTGGTACAACATGTATCAAAATGCGAAGCAGGTGGTACGGATGATAAAGGCTGTAGAAGTTTAGAGGATAGAGAGGTTGGTGGGAGATGCAGTGTTAAAGGAACCTTCATGGTATCAGAAGGACTAAGCTAGCAGGGTGGATGGTTTGGGTTCAAGTAGGAAAAAATAAGAGGGATATAATGTCAGGAAGGAGCATGTGTACACGAGGGAGCAAGCCAATGTCTTTAGTATGCCTGGTGAGGGCGTCTGTGAGGGCAAGTCCCAGGGACATGGAAGAGCTGAAGGCTTTGAATGTCAGGCAGAAGAGTTAAGACCACATTTCTAGTCCCAGGGAAGCAGCTGTGCAGACGTGCCATGAGCTCGCAGTCCCCAGAGTGGGAGTGTGTGGTTGCAGCCGATCCTCCTGAACCCAGATCTCATCTGAGCGCCGCAGCAGCCAAATAGTGCCTCCGTAGAGCTCTCCTGACACATAACCAAACCTTTTCGCATATATCACAGATCCTTCCCCAAACCTACCCTGTAGGGCACGTGTGCTCCCATCTTCACTTCATGGGAAAAGAAATGGACCTTCACGTATCTTGAAATTCTCTTATAAACAGCTTGTTCTTGGTGTTGACTCTTTAGTTATTAGCTCGGTTTGGGGGTGCGTGGGGAATGTCGGTGTGACTGTGTGTGTGGCGTGTGTGTGTATGTGAGATGTATGTGTATGTGGTTCATATGTGTATGGTGTGTGACACGTATGGTACGTGGTGGGTATGTGGTATGTGGTGTATATGATGTGGGATGTGTTTGTGTGTATGTATGATTGGGGTGTACACGTGTGTGGTGTGTTCATTCTGTTTGTGTGCATGATGTGTGGGGTCTGTGTGTATGTGGCAGGTGGTGAGTGTGTGGGATGTGGGTGAGATTTGTGGGATATATGTGTATAGTGAGTGGGGTATATGTGGTTGGTGTGTGCGTGTGGGGTGAGAGAGGTGTGTGTG
>NW_023270418.1:15582178-15696528 GCF_011800145.1 Mirounga leonina | reverse complement strand
GATGACGAGGGGTATGTATGTGGGGAATGGGGTGTGCACACACACCTGTGCACGCGTGCCATGATGCCTCAGAGCACCTACTCTGGAGCCAGACTGCCTGAATCCGATGAGCAAAATCCTCAACTCCTTAGGGTCTTAGTTTCCTTATCTCTAAAAAGAGAGTAATAAGGGTGCCTACCTGCAAGTGGTGTTACTACACCCTGCAGTCTCAGCCTGGGTCTTCACAGACACCCAGAGAAACTGGGGGGCTAGATACTAGCTGTGCCCCACTTTCCAGAGGCAGAAACCTTATAGATGTCCCTAAATAGCAGAAGGTATGAGCGCATTAAAATCAAAACGGTAGTGCCATGAGAAGGATTAAGGTCTTCTCCACAAGTCTACCAGTGTATTAGAGGGTCACAGAGAGTGTGTCCTAGCAAACACTTAACAACTAGCTCTCTTGAAAATAAAAATCTCTTTTTTAGGATGAAGTAGACAGAATAATGACCCCTCACAGATGTCCATGTCCTAATCCCCAGAAGCTGTGAAGATGTTACCTCAGATGGCAAAAGGAACTTGACAGACGGGATTCAGTCAGGGACCTCGAGATCATCCTGGATGATCCAGATGAGAGAAAGAGAGAGAGGTCAAAGCACGGAATAAATCTGTGTTGTTTTAAGCCACCATGCTTGCAGTAATTTTTTACAGAATCAATAGGAAACCAGAACATGGAGCTTTAAAATGGTATAAAGACTCCCCAAGGCTAATTTCAAGCTACCAAGGTGATGTCACTGAACACAAGATGGGAAAATTCACACAGGCAGCCCTTTTGAGATGGTATATGCTGACTCCAGCACACCACCTGCATGAGAGAGCATGTGAATTTTCCATGTCTCAAAGAGTCCAGGAGGGGTGGGATGGACTGGCAGACCTGATGGGGTCCTACAGTCATGATGAGGGAAGGCACCAGCAAATAGAGTATGGAGGCCGAGAGACAAGAACTATTCACAGGATGACCGGCTAACATCCAAAGATCAGGTACCGAAGCCACAGCCAGCCCTGATGGAGGACAGAGGATGGCCACAGGCCAGGTGGTTCCAACTTCGCCGCCCATGCTGGAAGAGCCTCTTTCTGGGGGAGAAAAAGAGAGTGAGCAAAAACACTGAAATGAATTATTTTCGGTCCTAAACTGACCAAATTACAGCCTGATTTGACTGACATGACTTGGTTCCCTAGAAGCGATTCAACTGCTGCCTAATCCCAAAGAGAATGGAGGTGGACTCAAAAGAGAAATTAGCTTTGGTTTTCTGGTTTGAAAAACTGATACCCCCTATTCAAATTATTTCTTCCAAATAATGTGTAAGCGCCTTAGGAAAATGCAGCAGTTCTATGCACCCACCACTGAATCTTAAAGGGAACTGCCATGTTGCCTGACAGGAAGTATAACAGGATCAGGTGCATGGCTATTTCAGCGTGGGTCTCCACCCTGGAGGTACACTGGCATCACATGGAAAGCTTTCCAGTGTACTGATGCCCCAGTCCTACCCCCCAGAGATTCTGATTTAAGTCATCTGGTGTTCAGCCAGGGCACTGGGGTTTCTAGAAGTTCCAATGTGTGGCCATATTTGGAAATCTATTGCTCAAACATCCTACACTCCCCCCCGAGACAGTTTTGGAATCAATTTAATCCACGTTTAGATATTGATTCTACATGTGTGATTCTACAAAATGAACCTGGATAAATGACTGAATTTTTCTACACCTCAATTTCCTCACCTGTAAATGGACTATGATATTTAAGTAGAGGGTACTGAGAAGACACTGTGCACACAGAGCCTGGCACATGGTGCAAAACTCATTTGTGCTAGGTAATAGCTACCATCCTATAATATTTTGTTAAAGACTGCCTGTGAATCCTCTTTCTGCAGTCATTGGATATTCTGCTTATATAGAATCAGTAGAGTTTTCCCATGTACCTAGAATAAAAATATTAAAGCACAAATCTTTCATCTTATATAATTATCCCATTTGGAAAATAAAAAGTACAAATGGAATTCCATGGCTTACTCAGGTATCAAAAAGGAAAGCACCTCCTACATAGAAAACCATGTCAAAAAGCCCCCAAGCCTCATTCTCATTATGGACCAAATGAGGTTTTTCTGAGGTAGAGGTGATAATATGGTCTCAGGCTTCTGAATATCAAACATATGAGGGCACTTAGGGACCTCCCCAACATATATTTCAAGGATAAAAATCTTTTCATCTTCAAAGAATCTACTTACTATTCAACAAAGATGATTACAAAATAAGACAAATGGAATTATTCTGCCTCAGAGGTGCTGTATAAGAAAATATACATGTATATACACAAAAGTAGCTGAGAGAGATCAGAAGTTTGTATAACTGTAAGAAGATACAGTACGAAAGGTATAAATGAAGTCTCCAGAGATGATCCCTACTACCGTTTCTCATTAATAAAGGCTATGAATACAGTGGAGGAAAGATTAAAGGGGCAAGTCTACAAAACAGAGGGCAATGGTTAAAAGCAAAAAGCTCTAGAATCAAATCCTCTAGGTCTAACCTAATTCTGTCCCTTACTTAACCTCTGTGTGCCTTGGTTTTCTCATCAATAAAATCAAGAAAATGATAGTGCTTATATCAAGTGGCTGTTGGGAGGATCAGAATGGTACTGGAATGCTCAGGGCAGTACCTGGTACACAGCAAATTACCAATAAGCATTAACTCACTATGGTTACTAAAAATATTCATAAAGAATACACTAGAACTGTACAGTCCAATAAAGTATCCCATAGCCATTTGTGGCTATTTAAACTAAATATAGATCAAGAGAAACTAAATAGAATTAAAAATACACCCAAATTGTGGAAAGAGCCCAGATGCCCTTCAACAGATGAATGGATAAAGAAGACGTGGTCCGTATATATGATGGAATATTACTCAGCCATCAGAAAGGATGAATACCCAACTTTTACATCAACATGGATGGGACTGGAGGAGATTATGCTAAGTGAAATAAGTCAAGCAGAGAAAGTCAATTATCATATGGTCTCACTTATTTGTGGAACATAAGGAATAGCATGGAGGACATTAGGAGAAGGAAGGGAAAAATGAAGGGGGGTAAATCGGAGGCGGAGATGAACCATGAGAGACTATGGACTCTGAGAAACAAACTGAGGGTTCTAGAGGGGAGGGGGGTGGGGGGTTGAGTTAGCCCGGTGATGGGTATTAAGGAGGGCATGTACTGAATTGAGCACTGGGTGTTATAAGCAAACAATGAATCGTGGATCACCACATCAAAAACTAATGATGTATTGTATGGTGACTAACATAATAAAATAAAATTTAAAAAAAAAATACAGTTGCTTAGTTTCACTACCTATATTCCAAGTCCTTGGAAGACACATGTGGCTAACGACCACCGCAATGGCAGAGAAACATTTCCATCACCACAGATATTAAAGTCTCTACTCAAGTGACAAATAGCAAGCTCTGAAGCCCCTCTCATTTGGTTGAAGGTGAAGGAGAAGGCTCTTCCTTCCCTCCTCCACTGAGTAGGGAAACACACAAGGTGGTGATATTCCTCCCCAAGAAATCCTGTCAAGACCATGTCCCCTCAACCTTACATGCTCTCCCAATGGATGCTGCTGTTGCTCAATGAATCTGTTTTACAATCACCGAGCAAGGTCCTGCTTGGTGGTCTTGCATTCCACTTAGGACATAGAGACACTTAGCAACCAGGACATCATTGGCAGGATTCAGGTCCTCTGCCAGAATTTGCATTTTATCAGCTGTCCCTTCCTGCTGTATCAATGTGTGTCCCTCTTTCAGTCTCCCTAAAATTTCTAACTCACTGTTCTGACTTTATGTGAACTAGAAAACCAGGTGACCAAAGTTATTAAATAAGAGTTAAGACTCTAGAAAGGGCTTTTAGTCCTTTGCAAGGATGTCAATGCACAAACACTTAAAGACTTCTGTTGTTTGTATGTGTTGCTCCCTTTCTGGCCCCTGCCTGTAAGCTGGAGAGCTGAGAGCACCACATATCCAGCTACTGGACAAGGCTTTATTTGAAATATCAGAGGGCAATAAGGATGTATGAAGTGATTCTTTGGGAACGAGTATAAGAAATAGAAAAAATAATAGAAGGAGTATAAAGAAATATCTCCAACTAGCAAATCTGTGAGGAGTACAAATTTAGACAAATGGCCAATTCTATTCAGTCATGAGCAAATGATATCGAATCATTCATGGATTGGCAAAATCCATTCTCAACTATAAAGTCTACTTTAGACACTCAGGTCAGTATATTTAATCATGTATGCAATTTAATGTGTAACTGAATACTTCTTAGGCTGTGTCTATACACACAGGCCAGCTTAAGAGGAAAAGGTGAAATCACCTAAGTGGGCATTATTTGTGTGAACTTGGGTGTATTTACTGCTAAGCTGATTTGTCTATAGGTGTGCACGAGAGATCAACTAATTCAGGCCATGCAGGATGTGTCAGCTGATTCTGAGTTGTTAGAAATACTGCCTCACTCACTGTACATATCCTAGTGGCACAAAGAACCCCTATTCCATTATAGCAATAATGTAGTCCATGAGTGCCCATAAAGCAGAAGGACTTAGAATCAGATTACCTGGACTCAAATCCAAGTCTCAACAGTCATTTTTTTTTTTTTTTAAGATTTATTTACTCATTTGAGAGAAAGAGAGAGCACGGGTGCATGAACAGGGGGAGGAGGAGAGGGATAGAAAATCCTCAAGCCGACTCCCTTCTGAGCCCATGTGGGGCTCAATCCCAGGACCCCGAGATCATGACCTGAGCTGAAATCACGAGCCGGCTACTTAACTCACTGAGCAACCCATGCGCCCCTCAGCAATCATTTTCAATGCAACTTCTATTGGCAAGTGCCAAAATTCACCAAGTGCCTACATTTTCTAATCTATAAAATGGAGTTACTAATAGTCCTTGCTTCATAGAAGTTTCATTTATAACAGCTTTATTGATCTATAATTCATATACTATAAAACCTACCGTTTTAATTCTAAAATGGAGTGATTTTTAGCATATTCACAGATTACACCACCATCACCACTATCTAATTCTAGAACATTTTCATCACAGCAAAAAGAAAGAAATCACTAGCAGTCACTTTGCTTTCCTCCCTCTGCCCCCCATTAGTGGTAACTAATAATCTAACGTTATCTTTATGGATTTGCCTATTCAGGACATCTCATATAAATAAAATCATACAAGATGTAGCTCTGTGACTAATTTCTTCTCCTTAGCATAATGTTCTCAAGGTTCATCTATGTTGTAGCATGTATCAATACTTCATTCCAGGATGCCTGGGTGGCTCAAGCAGTTAAGTGTCACACTCTCGATTTTGGCTCAGGTCATGATCTCAGGGTCATGAGATCCAGCCCCAGTGGGGCCCGGTGCTCAGTGGCAAATCTACTTCTCTCCCTCTCCATCTGCCCCACCCCTACCACGTGCATGTGCACGCACACACTCTTTCTCTAAAACAAATAAATAAATCTTTAATACTTCATCCTTTTTATTACAAAACAATATTCCATTGTATGGATTATGACATTTTGTTCTTCCATTTATCTGTTGATGAACATTTGGGTTGTTTCTATGTGTTGGCTATTCTAAATAATGTTACGATGAACATTTGGTACAAGTTTTTGTGTGGACATAAATTTTCACTTCTATTGAGTATTTACCTATGAGTAGAATTTCTGGGGCATATGGTTTTGGTTTATATTTCCCTAATGACTATTGATGCCAAGCATCTTTTCATGTGCTTATTAGCCACTCATATATATTCTTCAGGAATGTTTATTCAAATCCTCTGCTCATTTTTTTAAACTGTGTTGTCTTTTTTTTTTTTTTAAGATTTTATTTATTTATTTGACAGAGAGAGACAGCAAGAGAGGGAACACAAGCAGGCAGAGTGGGAGAGGGAGAAGCAGGCTCTCCGCTGAGCAGGGAGCCCGATGCAGGGCTCGATCCCAGGACCCTGGGATCATGACCTGAGCCGAAGGCAGACACTTAACGACTGAGCCACCCAGGCGCCCCTAAACTGTGTTGTCTTTTAATTGCTGAGGTAAGATTTTTTTGTATATCTTGATATAAGTCTCACATCAGATATAAGGCTTGCAAATATTTTCTCCCATTCTGTGGATTGTCTTTCCACTTTTCTGATAGTGACCTTTGAAGCACAAAGTTTTTCATTTTCATGATTTTCATTTTATCTCTTTTGTTGTTGCTTCTGTTTTTGGTGTCACATTTGAAAAACCATTGTCTAACCCAGGGCGCCTGGGTGGCTCAGTCGTTAAGCGTCTGCCTTCGGCTCAGGTCATGATCCCAGGGTCCTGGGATCGAGTCCCGCATCGGAGTCCCTGCTCCTCGGGAAGCCTGCTTCTCCCTCTCCCACTCCCCCTGCTTGTGTTCCCTCTCTCGCTATGTATCTATCTGTCAAATAAATAAATAAAATCTTTAAAAAGTAAAAAACTCAATGAACCACTGTGTTTGCTCTATGGTAGTTGTTGTTTAGTATGTCTGTTGCTTTGAACTATGTGGTATAACAGAGCTATTGGGCTTGCCAGGTTCCAGAGATAAAGAAATGAATCTAACAAGTTACTGGCCTGATAAGAGTCAATAAATATCAAGGGGCGCCTGGGTGGCTCAGTCGTTACCTGCTTCTCCCTCCCCCACCCCCCCTGCTTGTGTTCCCTCTCTTGCTGTGTCTCTCTCTGTCAAATAAATAAATAAATAAATAAATAAATAAATAAATAAAT
This sequence comes from Mirounga leonina, assembly GCF_011800145.1. NCBI lineage: Eukaryota > Metazoa > Chordata > Mammalia > Carnivora > Phocidae > Mirounga > Mirounga leonina. The sequence goes on along the minus strand of NW_023270418.1, from coordinate 15,689,722 downwards.
AAATAAATAAAATCTTTAAAACATAACTAACTAAATAAATAAATAATAAAATGGAGTCAGGATGGGGAGCCTGGGTGGCTCAGTCTTTAAGCGTCTGCCTTCGACTCAGAGGGTCATGATCCCGGGGTCCTGGGATCGGGCCCCACATCAGGCTCCCTGCTCAGCAGGAAGCCTGCTTCTCCCTCTCGCACTCCCCCTGCTTGTGTTTCCTCTCTCGCTGTGCCTCTCTCTGTCAAATAAATAAATAAAATCTTAAAAAAAAAAAGAAAAACCATTGTCTAACCCAAGGTCATGAAGATTTACTCCTATGTTTTCTTCTAAGAGCTTCATAGTTGTAGCTCTTACATTTAGGTCTATGATCCATTTTTACTTCATTTTTGTATGTAGTGTGAAGTAGAGATTCAAATTTATTCTTTTGTATGTGGACATGCACTTGTCTCAGCATAAATTGTTAGAAAGACTACTATTTCTCCAACTGAATTATCTTGATACTCTTGAAAAATCAATTGACCATAAATTTAAGAATTAATTTTTGGATTCTCAGTTCCATCTATAGCTATCTATGTCAACTCTTATGCCAGTACCACATTGTCAAGTAATTACTGTAGCTTTGCAGTAAGTTTTGAGACTGGGAAGTGTGAGTCCTCTTTGTTCTTCTTCAAGATTGTTTGGCTATTCTGGGTCCCTTGTATTTCCATAAGAATTTTAGGATCAGCAAACACATCAGTGCCTGCAAAACAGATAGCTGGGATTTTGGTAGGTATTATGTTAAATCTGTTTATTAAATGTTTTGTAAGAAGCTGAATGGTATAGGGGAAAGAGCACTGGGCTAGAACTTAAGAAATGGAGGTTCTTACCCTTTGAAAAATCACTTCCATTCCTAGGACTTCAGTTCCTTCATCTGTAAAATATGAAAGTTAAGCTATATTGATTTAGAATATCCATTCAAATTCAAGACTCTAAGGTCCTATATCTGTCTCAGGCTTGAGAATACTCTCAGCAGTTTGGTAGAAATAATTCAGCTTTTAAAAAATATCAACAGGGGTACCTGGATGACACAGTTAAGCATCTGATTCTTAGTTTTGGCTCAAGTCATGATCTCAGGGTTGTGAGATCGAGCCCTGCGTCAGACTCCGTGCTCAGCGAGGAGTCTGCCTGACATTCTCTCTCCTCCTCCCTCTGACCCTCCTGCTCATGCTCTCTCTCTCTCTCTCTCAAGTTAATAATAAATCCTTTAAAAAAATCAACATATGGGTATTAAGGATCACACTTGTCTTGATGAGTGCAGGGTGATGTATGGAATTGTTAAATCACTATCATATACACCTGAAACTAATATAACACTGTATGTTAACTAACTGGAATTAAAATAAAAACTTTTTAAAAAAGTTTTAAAAATCAACAGTTTTGACCTATCAAACCAACATTCCTGGAAACCTGGCAAAAACACAATAACTCTGGAGACAGAGACGATCCTAGTTTGGAGGGATTCTTCCATCTACTAGATTAAATATATGCCAATTTCAACCAAATAGCTTGCTAAAAACCTGCAGTTATTAATGGGCTCTCACGCTGTTGTTCATGTGAATGTAGGTGTTTTTAAAACTGTATTTGGTGTAGAGCCATTTAAAATAAAATCTAGCTGTATGTTAAATATCTATAATTTCTTTTTTTTTTTTAAAGATTTTATTTATTTATTTGACAGAGAGAGACACAGCAAGAGAGGGAACACAAGCAGGGGGAGTGGGAGAGGGAGAAGCAGGCTCCCCGCAGAGCAGGGAGCCCGATGCGGGACTCGATCCCAGGACCCTGGGATCATGACCTGAGCTGAAGGCAGTCGCTTAACCAACTGAGCCACCCAGGCGCCCCATAAATATCTATAATTTCATCAAGAAGTATGCAAAAGCCAAAGGGAACATATGCCAATTACTGTCTTAATGAATATAGATTATCTCAATGATTAAATATTAAATACATAATTATTTAATATATAACCCATTTCCCTCTAACTTTTAAGGTGACATTCATTATCATAAACATCTGGTACAAGTACTTTTATTTTTTACTTTTTTACTCTCCAAATAAACTCTCTAGTACTAGCTGGTTAAATATATTGTGTGCTCATGTTCAAGTTTTCAAGAGGTCTAAACATCTATTAGGCATGTACACATACCATATACCAGGCATGGAAGACACAAAGATAAATATATAGTCCTTATCTTAGAATTCACCATCTATTGTCATTTGGAAGTCAGACATTTAAGAAGAGAATCACAGCACAATGTAAGAAGTGCTATAACAAGAGTGTAAGAACTGTTCTGAGAATACAGAGGAGGTATAGAGGCTATTGACTTCTTTAGGAGGGTAAGGTGGATCTGGGAAGAGTGATAAATAGGCAAGATTTCAGAGCTGAAGACACATTTGTGCTGATGTGGGACATGGGAAAACAAGAAGAATTGTGGATAAGTCCAAGATGTCTAGCTTGGGACTTGCTTATCTAGTTTGGATGGTGACGAAACTTTAGAGAAGTTATTCTCATCTACAAACAAGTTCTCATGATGTCAGTGGAACTGAACTCTAAACAAAGAAAAACACTAACCCATATTGCCTCCTCCCTCACTCTAAACTAGAAAGCAGAATTCCAAAGTACAACATTAAAGTTCTTTTTTTATATTTCATCCAAACAATTGTTGCATCACACAGCTATCCAAATAGCATACCTTTACTGACCAAAACAAATAAGAATAAAGGTTAGTTATTCCTAATGATACAATGTTTATTTCTCCAGTATTAATGGTGTTTTCTGCCTCTCCCACATGATGAATTTTTGATACATAAATAAAAATGATACTGCACTTTATGCAATATCAAACCAACAATTATCACTTTCCCTGGGAAGGATCTGAACTGAAGTGGCTACGCTAATATCGGACAAAACAGATTTTAAAAACAAAAAGGTTATTAAAGATAAAAAGGGAACTTTATAATGATAATGATGAAAGGGTGATTCCATCAGGAAAATACAACAACATATATGTACCTAGCAACAGAGACCCAAAATACGCAAAGCAAAAGTGACAGAATTGAAGAGACAAGAGGACAATTCAATGAAAATAGTTGAAGAGTTCAAAACCCCACTTTCAATGGTGGATAGGACAACCAGGCAAAAGATCAACGAGGGAAGGAAAGACTCTAGCAATGTCTTCATATGATCCCATGTTTCTGTAAAATTTGAAAAAATAATAAATTTGAGTGAAAAGACTTTAAGATCATTGTCTTTTCATACTTTGACTTCCCTTTTGTCACACCTGCTCTCTTGTCAGGTAGCAATGGAGTGACTGTGGGAATCTTTGGGATTTGGGGCCAACGTTGAGAATCTATGGAAGAGTTGAATTTAAAACACATTTACTTTGAGTGGAACATACTGATGCAGGTTACAGTTATCTCTAGCTTCCCTCAGTGGCAATGGCTTCCAGGAATACTCCCACTGCCCATGGGGCCAACTCACCCAGGATCATAAACACAAAGGTACGGGGTCAGAGGTTATAATGAAAAGTGAATCTGTCCTACAGCACCTAGCACTAGGACTGCGTAGGTAGTGGAGGAGAAACCAGGTTTGAAATAAGAGAACATGAAACCTAGTTTGTAGAAAATTCCTCAAATCATCAAAAAGGTAAAATCATAAGCCAAAGAACAGGGAAATCCTCTCCTTTCTGGAAAATATTTAATAATGTGGCATTTGCAAATATAAAAATACCACACTTTTTTTTTTTTTTTGCCTTTTTGGTGGGAAACATGGATTTATCAGAATTTATCAGAATTCCTTTATTTTTAGGGCACAAACCTATAAAATGGTGAGTGTATCTATAAGGTAAGTCATATATCTTATGCGTCACAACTAGTAATAATAAAACACACTTTTCAATCAACCATGTTAAGGCTGATAAATCATGTTTTCACATGAAGAAATGCTCAATCTATGCAGCCAAAAACCATATATGGAAAAATGGTATTACAAACATGTCTTACTCTGCTTAAGCTGCCATAACAAAATTCCACAGACTAAGTGGCTTAAACAACAGACATTTCTCACAGGCCCAGAGTCTGCTAAGTTCAAGATCAAGGTGCTGGCAAGCCAGGTTTCTTTCAGAGGCCTCTTCCTCTTAGCTTGTAGGTGGTTGCCATCTCACTGTGTGGTCACGTGACCTATTCTTTGTGCACATGCTAAGGAGAGCTCCCTCCGGTTGGTGTCTCTTGTAAGGGCAATAAAGAGAACTCCACCCTCATGACCTAATCTAACTGGAATTACCTCCCAAAGGCTCCCTCTGCAAATACCATCATATTGGAGGTTAAGGCTTCAACATATTCACATTACTGTGTACAATAATTAATAATAAAATATTGATGCTAAATCACACATCTCAAGAACAAATCTGATAAAAGCAGAAAGAAGTTGAATAAGCAATCACCATCAATCTTAGGGCGTCATAAAGAGGGTAAGATTAGGAGCACTTGTACGTTAATTTTTATTTCTATATATTCAACACAAACAACCTTCTCCACCAGAGGGTGTAAATGCCAGAGTTACAGGCAACATACTTTCCCCAGTCCCACTCTCTTCCTCCAGCCCTCAGGTCCATTTGGCTGAATTTAGCTCATCTTCACTCAGGGTTGATTCTCTCCCACCAGCCCTCCAGTCTCCCTTGGATGGCAACGTGGCCTTTTTCAGGTGCCCTTCAGTCAGTCATGCCTGTCTGGGTCCACCTTCCAGGTGGTGGCCCCGAGTAAATTATTTTCCAAGAGGGCTCCTTAGCCCCAAAGTGAATCAGTCAATATCAATAAATTCAGAGAGGGGTAGAAAGCAGCCTCATACTCCCACGTTGCAAACACAGCACACGTTATTACATAAAACACAGCTCACTTGGACTTCACAAGGGCTCACTACTATCCGTTGAGAAAACTGCTACGTAAACACACAAAGTGTGAAGCTTCATTCTCTCCCTGGGACTCAGAGGGACCGAGATTTCTGAACAAATGCTCTCACTGTGGTGTACAAATGATATTGATCTCTGCAGTTGGCACTGAAAGCTGGAGCTGCTGTATGGCATTTTTCAGACTTTCATCTCTAAATCCAAGCTGGCAGTTTGGTTTCAAATACAGCAGAACCCTCTGCCATCAGTACCTCACCTAACAGATGGAGGAAGATCCTGATTTACTGGAATCCAGGTAACCATGGCTTTCAGCATATTGGAATATTTTGCTTACTCTGCTTTCAGAGAAAGGCTAATCACAAAGATATCCCCAAGACAATGAAACAAAAACCAAAAACAAAACAAAAAATCTCATGAGCGAAGTTAGCAGCCCCCAAAAAGTGTTCTTAAAATGTTTTGGGGCATTGATTGTCCATCTCAATATTCAACCTTTTTTACAACTCCATAATGTCCTATAACATCTTGCCATTATTTTGTTAACAACGTTCTATTGTTTAAGGCAGGAAAATGAAGGTGAACATTTTAAAAGGAATTTCAGCTATGGCCAAAGTATAAATAATTATTTAACTTAACCCTCAGTGGGCCAGATAATCCAATTAGAACCTCCCTGCTTAAACATTTTGACTGATCCTTACTGTGTAAGGATCAATGGTTTAGAATCAAAGTTGTTTCCTTGGTTTAGATAATTATTTGGAAGATTTAAGTAATTTAAATTATTTAAATAGAATTGACAGGCGCCTGGGTGGCTCAGTTGGTTGGGCGACTGCCTTCGGCTCAGGTCATGATCCTGGAGTCCCAGGATCGGGTCCTGCATCGGGCTCCCTGCTCAGCAGGGGGTCTGCTTCTCCCTCTGACCCTCCTCCCTCTCATGCTCTCTGTCTCTCATTCTCTCTCTCTCAAATAAATAAATAAAATCTTTAAAAAAAAAAAAAAGAATTGTCTTCAGTATCCTCAAAAAGTCCACTTTGGGGCCATCTTCTTTTTCCCTATGAGTCATTACTCTTAGTGCTATGGTAACAGTAGAGAGAGTCTACAGCACACATGACTCTCTAGATTACATGCCACCTTTTTATAGTGTGTCTCATATTGATATTTAAATATTGTGCTATTTAATTTTACTTATTTATATCCTGTATCTTCACCTAAGGCTTAAGAAGAGATAATGAATCTTATTCATTTTGTATTCCACCCACTTCTCACAAAATGCCTGATATAATAGATTCCAAAAAATATATTAGTTTTCTTCATGCACATAGGGACATACGCATTCATTGTGTTAGATAATGCGAGTTATAGCTCAGCCAAAATTGGTCAAATACCATTTGAACATGTCATGAACAAAGCAATGAGAAAAGGAATCTTACATGCCATCCCATTAAACATCACAACAGCCTTAGAGAGACCATTTGCAATTCTCTTTTTACAGAAAAGTTTGACAGTCATTGATGAAAATAAAAAATTATTCAATGTTACACATCTAGTATGTTCTGGAGCAGTGATGCAAAATTACATCAAAATCCATTTCCCTACCCTGAAACAGTGGCTTCTGTCAGAAGAGACATCTTATTAGGAGCCCTCCACAGATTCATTTGGAGTTTCTATGCTTTAACAAGAATCCCAAGAACACAAAATAGAGAACAAGGAGAGGGTCTGCATTCTTAGCCCAAGGACGTAACATTTTTGCTATCCATCCTTTGTAGCCTGTAGCTACTTCTGGAGTTCCTTTGAGTCCTATCAGGATCCTGACCATTGTTTTCCAGAGCACTCTCTATATAGTGTGCACAGGACCCAAAGCAGCTCATAGCATCCAGAGTGCTATATACAGGTGAGGACAGATAAATCCCACAGGAAGAAACCTCTTCTCGAACTTGATTTCTACTCTTAGTCTCACTCCATAAGATCTGACCATTTTATGCCTCCTCATACCAAATATATGTGTTCATCTTGTTTCCTTGGGAGTCACCAAAAATATCTTCAATAGGAACAAAGCAAAAGCTCTTGAGAAATATATATAGATCTCTCTTTTCTGAGGGAAAGATGGGCAGAGTTTTATCACAAGCTTGGATTTCTTTTCATGATCTTAATTTTGTAAGTAGATTATAAATTTTCTTTATTATAATTTTATTCTGGATATATTAATATGGTGGAGCTGTGGATAACTTTTGGTACAGTTGAGTTTTTAATTTTTTTGTGGGAAGAATAATGGCCTGAAAGATGTCCATGCCCTAATCCCCAGAACCTATTAATATGTTACCTTATATGCCAAAAAAGGATATTACAGATTGATTAAGGTAATGGACCTTGAGATAGGAAAATTATCCTGGATTATCCAAATGGACCCAATTTAATTACATGAGTCCTTAAAATCAAGGAATTTTCTCCACTGTGGTCAATCAGAGAGAGACAAATTGAGAGAAAAAGAGAGAGAGAGATCCGAGAATGAAAGGAGGGTCAGAGAGATTTGATATTGATGGCTTTGAAGATGAATTAAGGGGACCAGGAGGCAAGAAATGTGGGCAGTCTCAAAAAGCTGGAAAAGCCAAGGAAATGGGTTCTCTTTTAGAGCCTTCAGATAGGAACACAGCCCTGCTAACACCTTGATATGAGACCAATGTTAGACTTCTGAAGCACAAAACTGTAAGATAGTAAAGCTGTGTTTTTTAAACCCCTAAGCTTATGGTAATTAGTTAAGCCAATAATAGAAAACATATTTTGACACAGATGTGATCTTGACAAATTATAAACAAAATTTTACAAATAGAAACACTGACATGGAAGAACCATTAAAATTTACTTAATTAAATTTTTCAGAATAATCCTTGTACTTCATTTTACAAGTCAAATAATATGAGGCTTGTAGGGAAAATAAGTAGTCCCCTATCTTATACCCACCTCCACTCCTAGTGCCACTTTCAGAAATAGTCACTTTTTAAATTTTTTTTTAAGATTTGACTTATTTATTTGAGAGAGAGAGAGAGTATGAGCAGGGGGAGGGGCAGAGGGAGAAGCAGACTCCCTGCTGAGCAGGAAGCCTAAAGTGGGGCTCCATCCCAGGATCCCAGGATCATAACCTGAGCCAAAAGCACTTAACCAACCAAGCCACCCAAGTACCCCAGAAGTAACCACTTTTAACTCCTAACTGCTTTTTTTAGTTTTCCATGAGAGCTCTGCATCATTTAATGACTTGCTCACTCTACTATTTCTTGATTCATTAATATCTAACATTATTGTTTAACTTTATGATATGATGAAGATTTAGCTCGTTTTAGACCATTTTCTTATTCCCCTCCTAATACAGATCACTATTTTTAGGATTTTTTTTTTAATTGGTTACATTTTATGGCTTGATATAATGCACTCCAACATTTCAGCCCTGACCAATTGACCACAGCCAGCACCTTTTGTCACTATACTTTATAAGATGCAGTGCCCATGTTCGCATCCATCTTTCCACTCCTCACATACACTTCTGTCTCCAAGATTTTGTCATCATAATTTTATTTTTACATTTCAAAGTTACTAATATTTGAAGTCTTAAACCAAATTTAAGTCTTGAGATTTGGATAATAATAAACAGGCTTTTATACTATTATGACTATGTAAGCATTATTTGCAGCAGAGCCAAGAAGTGTTCTCTGGTTAGATTTTCTTTCTTATGTAGGCTTTTATACTGATCTTTCCGTTGGTCTTTATTATTTTCTTGCATTCTTTGCCTTCATTGAATTCTTAAGTTTTTCCATTTCTCTGGGATAATATCAAATCTTTTAAATACCTTCCTGGAGTTTTCTGTCCTCCTGCTCGGCAGAGGACTCTTATTCTCAAAGCTTGCTGCATGACTGTCAGGCTGAACTTCCCTTTATTATTCTCCCAAACCATTCTTTCTTCCTAGATCCTAAATCTGCACAATTCTTGGTTCACACCTTCATTTTCCAGGATATAAAGTAGTTTCCCTAAAAATGCTGTGTCAATGTTGGTAAGAAAGCCAACTGGTGTGTCACTGTGAAAAACAGTACGGAAGTTCCTCAAAAATGAAAACTAGAACTACCATATAATCTGACCATCTTATTTTTGGATATATACCCAAAGGAAATGAAATCAGTATTTCAAAGAGATATATGCACTCCCACACTCATTGCAGCATTATTCTCAATAGCCAAGACATGGAAACAATCTAAGTGTTCCTCCCCAGATGAATGGACAGAAAAGAGGTGGTATATATACATGCTATGGAATATTATTCAGCCATGAAAAAGAAGGACATTCTGTCATGTGTGACAACATGGGTAAACCTTGAGAGCATTATGGTAAGTGAAATAAGTCTAACAGAGAAAGACAAATACTGGATGATCTCACTTACAATTTCTTTTTTATATGTTTCTACTCTCAGAGAGTAGAATCACAGCTGCCAGGGGTCAGGAGTGGGAGAAATGGGAAGACGTTGGTCAAAGAGTATAAACTTCCAGTTATAAGGTAAATAAGTTGTGGTGATCTAATCTAATATACAGCATGTGACTATAATTAACAATGCTGTCTTATGTACTTGAAAGTTACTAAGAGAATAGGTCCTAAATGTTCTCACCACAAACACACACACACACACACACAGTAATTTTGTGAGGTGATAGAGGTGTTAACTAACCCTATTGTAGTAATCATTTTGCAATATAATGTGTATCAAATCATCACATTGTACACCCTAAATTTACACAATGTTACATATCAACTATATCTCAGTAAAATTTAAAAAACGCTATGTGTAATTTTTGCAAAGGATCTTTATTCTACTCTCACATTTGATGGATGCTTTGGCTGATTTGGTTGATTCTTGCCTCAACACCCTTTTTTATTTTAACATTTCTCTTGAAGTATAATATACATACAGAAATGTGGCCAAGTCATAACTGCACAGTTCAATGAATTATCACAAAGTTAGCATGCCTGTATGACTGCCACATAGAGCAAAAGATAAAATATTACCAGCACCCCAGAAGCTCCCTATGGCTCATGCCTAACACTAACCCTTTCCTCTTCTCCAAAAGAGAAGTGACTTTGATCACTATAGACAAGTAGCTCTGCTTTTGAAATATAAATGGAAAATAATAAAAAGTTTTTATAGTATGTAGCTACATTATACATCATTATCATACATCACTATATATTACTATACATTATATGTCATTAGATGAATATACCCTAATTTATGTATCCATTCTTCTGTTAACGGATATTTGGGTCTCTAGTTTGGTGCTATTAATAATAATGTTAATATGAATATTCTTATACATATCTTTTGGCGCACATACATAAGCATTTCTGTTAGGTATATCCCTAGAAGTGGAAAAGCTTGGTTATAGAATCTATGAATGTTAAATTTGTTTAGCTACTGGCAAAGAGTTTTGAAAGTGGTTATAGCAAATTACACTCTCACCAGCAGCATAGGAAAGTGCCATGTGTTTTACTTCACTGTCAACACTTAATAGAATTAGTCTTTTTAAATACAGTTTTGGTAAAATTTCTTAAAGTGAAGCCCACCACGTAAGCTTTTTTTTTTTAAAAAAAGATTTTATTTATTTATGAGAGAGAGAATGAGAGAGAGAGCATATGAGAGGGGGGAGGGTCAGAGGGAGAAGCAGACTCCCTGAGAGCAGGGAGCCCGATGCGGGACTCGATTCAGAGACTCCAGGATCATGACCTGAGCCGAAGGCAGTCGCTTAACCAACTGAGCCACCCAGGCACCCCCACATAAGCTTTTTGTCCATTTGTACATAAGAACATAGTTGCACTTATAAAAGCATAAAACTGTTACGGTTATGTCCTGAAAGTGGAATTTCAATGCATTTTTATTAGGTGCAATGTTTTCTACCTCTCCATTCCTCATTCAACCCCATCTGCTTGTACTTTAGAGGACTATGGTAACCTAGAACAAAATTAGAGACTGGTCAACTCAAGGGAACTTGAGATTTTTGAGGCCATGTGATGCCCAATGGAACCCCATAGAGATAGATTATATTGTCTTTCAAGCTTATCTGTCACTAAGTCAACTCACATCCCTCTGGAGCAGCTGTAGAAGAGTATCCTGATGTTAACGTTCTTACAACTTAACTTCTTTCAGACTCACCACTATTTAAACACAAGATTTTAAAAGTCTCTATTTGTTATTTTTCAATCCTCAATTTATATTCAAGATTCTGTTTTTGAAGATCTTAGGTCATTCAAATTTTACATACCAGAAAGTAAGAACTAAATTACTATCAAAGGGTCAGGGCACATGGCTGGCTCAGTCAGTAGAGCCCGTGAATCTTGATCTTGAGTTTGTGAGTTCAAGTCCCATATTTGGCATAGAGCTTACTTTAAAAAGAAAATAAGTCAATAAAGTTTTTTTATTTTTAAATTACTATCAAAGGGTCCTAAAACACTCTTGATTAAATAATTCAAGGTATCACAGAGAATTATAATTAGCTGGGAAAAGAGAAATTTTTAAAAAACTGTGAGATAAACATGGAGTCGGAACTTTTCTCTATTGAAAAACAGTTTTCTGATTGAGAAATAAAGAAAAAATAAAAAGGTTTATAAAACCATTTGTTCTTCTGAGTAGTTCACTTTGCATTTATTTGAATTTTAGTACTTCCTGTGGTTAATAATGGACCTATAATATGAATGTGTACAATGCATGAAATTACCATAACTCTTCAAATAATCATTTCATTGATAGACAAGATGATGGGCTGCACTTGGTTAGTACTTTTCTTTCTAATATAATATTGATGCTTACTTATTCCTATACTGAGAAATATCACTCTAGGGATGTTTCCCTGGAGATCTAAAATGACAACTATGCAAAACCAATAGTGTGGGAATTTACCTCTGTAGTCATGATTTTCATTGTGACAGTACTGTATAAAAACTGTAAACACTTTCATAGAATTTATCTCATTTGATTCTAAAGATGATCTGTATGGAATATGTTCATCTTATTGTTCCTGTTTTATAAAATTACAAGGGTCAGAGAGGTTAAATGAAAGCTCAAAGCTATGCATATTATAACTATAATAGATGAAAACTAAACCCAACTTTCTTTTCCCCAATTCAAGTGTTCTTTCTATCGAGCAATGTTGGTTTTCTATTGACAGAGTAAAGCCAGTGACTATTTGGAGAAGGGCATTAGCCCATGAGTATGGACATAAGTTGCTAAATTTACAAAGAGATGTGATATGATTTATAAAATATTTTATCCAGTTCTTTTCTTTTTTCCTATCCCTGGTCTTCTAAGACAGAAATATAAATAAAATGGCAGGTGAGGGAGAAGGTAAACTCCATGCCAACTGTGTTTTCTTCAACTACTAAAACTAGAACAAGTGAAATTAATGATAAGCAAATCGAAGTAAGAGATAAAGGCCTTGAGTATGACTGTGACTTGAAAAATTGCCTGGGGAGGAAATAAACAATAAAGCCAATCAATCACTGGGATTCACAGATTATCAAGAGACAGGAGGGCTTTCCTTAAACTGAACCAAAGTTCTGAATGGACCAGTTTCAGACATTACATAAGCACAGGTTAAATTAAATATATTAGGCAATGCTTGTATAACCTGTCATGCAAGCTATTGTTGAAATTTAAACTCTACAGGGAGCAGTGGATTCTTTAACATGACTGGGGCAATGGACATAAAATATTTTCCTTCTACATTCTCTATTACATTCCCATGGCTAGTTTGCAGTATGGTACATTAGTTTGCATAACTTCTACAGGGACCAATGTCCCTCCAACTCCCCTCACACAGTAAATAGCTCCCTTGTGCCAGAACCTTTCAGGAAGATAAAGAAATCATTGCAAATAATTTAATTCCCTTTACCTGTCACAAAATAATAATAATAATAATAATAATAAGGCTTTTGCTTAATGAACACTTGTCAAGTGGAGAGAAGGTAGCAAAAGAAATGGCATATGCTAACATATATTTATTGATATTCAATTAAATAAAACCAGATGCAGCCTAGTTGAGCATACTATTTTTTAAAAACTGACTTTTCTCCAAAGGTTCATCCACATAAATTGTCAAGATTTTTGGACATAATCAACTTTCCAATTTCAATAGAAATAAGCACAGCTGATTCTGTTTTGACAACTTATCAATAAATAACATTCTTATAAAAACTTCTGCAGTTGGTAAAATAGATACAAGTCCCCAGGCTTGTGAAATATTTGGTCCCTTCTTAATCCTTTCATCATTTTTTCATCACTGTGATGGCAGAGACTGTATCTATCTTATTCAAAATTGTAATCCCTGTAGCTAGCACAGTATAAATATTCACAAGGAATGAATAAGGAAAAAAGGAAGAAAAGAGGAAAACCACAGATAGCAAACAGGACCTTATTCATAAAGAACATCATGGGTTGGCAGGTTAAGGACCTCAAGGCAGAGATCCACTTCTAGTACTAGGGTTTATTCACAGCTGCATTCACAAATAACAATGCTGCAGCAAAGTAGTGCACCCATGTCCATGGGTGTGTGTGCGTGTGTGTATGTGTGTGTGTGTGAATGCTGCAGCAAAGTAATGCACCTATGTCCATGGGTGTGTGTGTGTGTGTGTGTGTGTGTGTGTAAGAGAGAGAGAGAGAGACACATTTCAAGGGTTACCCATATCTTCTGTTTTTCCTATCTCCCTATGCTATTTGGAGTCAATCACCTATAGAACTCATTAACATAACAGCTCTTTGAAAGCAATTTCTCCTAATGGTTTATGAAAAAGATCAATATAACAAGTTGATTGAATGTGTCAAATGATGGGTAACTTTTTTCCGATTGTATAAAGTGCTCTTAGCCATTTAAGACCAATTTCCTCAACTCTGCTTCTCCCCATATCAACATTTCTCTGTCTCTAGCATTATCCTTTTCTCCCCCTTTCTTCAGTATCTGAGGAGTATCGCAGGCAAATCCCTCCACTTCATCTCCTAGAGCTCCCTCTGAGACTTGATTTCATCAGTAGACCCCACTTTTGCCAGACTTCCAGTCTTTTATTCTTCACTCTGGATTTTTCCTTTGCATACCTTTTTACTACTGTTGGCTAAAATTCAGAGTTACACTTAGAGTTAGATCCAAAAGTTCGAAGAGTCTTGACAGTCAATTTTAGTCTGTCACTCATCTCACTGCCTCTCTCTCTCTCTCTTTCTCTTCCCAGCCCTCCTTCTCTCTCTCTCTGTCCTCTATATGTGTGTGTCTGTATTCTTTACTTATGGGTCTTTCATTTTCAAACATTCTCATTGTCCTTAGTGCAATCAATACTGGGGGGCAGTGGGGATGCCTCTTTCCTAATGACTGCAGAAAAAGTCCCAGGGAGAGCTCTTAATCTCCTGGATGGAGTCATGTGCTTGTCCCTGAACTGATTTCTTTGGCCAAAAGATAGAATGCTCTTATTGACTAGGTCTGAGTCACATGGAGATCTTGGAGTACAAGGGAAGAGAGGAGGAGGAATTATCTACTACCACACAACATGGACAGAGGCTAAAAGAGAGATAATTCTGCAAAAGAAAATTATACAGCACAGGAAATTTAATTTAATTAACTTTCACATCACATGTGCAAATTTATTTAACTTTCTCTAATCATAAAAGCATTCTTTTTTTCAACAGTGTTTCCTCTTAGGATAATAGTCTCTCTTTTTACGACTCCAGGTTTCTCAAAGGAAGAATACGAAATCCACTTCCCATGCATCATCCACTCCCTTCTTTATCCCTTGAACACTGGCCTCTACTCCAACATTGACCTTGTCCTCTCAACAGTCACTAATGGTGCTTTCTGCTTTCTCTTCATCTAATACCTCTCTCTCTACAGCATTTGGCAGTTTACCCCTCCCTTCTTAAAGTTATTTCCTCCTAAAATTTCCATGACACTCAAACAGCCTCCTTGATTTATCCCTATTCTTCTATAATTAGCTCATCTCTCAATTACTTCTGAACTTACAAGCACAGAAAGGAGTATTATTTTTCTCCTGAAAAAAAAGCCAACAGAGCAGATTTAGATGCTCTAAAGTTTCTCCACAATAGCACCTACACACCAATGACCAAAGTAAAAATTCTGAACAGTTCTTAAAAATGGATGGGGCACCAAATTTACCTGCCTTAAACACAGAGTTCTGTAATTAGACATATTCAGGCTCAAAGGGACCTAAAATCATTTAACTCAACTCCAACCTTTTACAAATGAAGTGACTTACCCAACTTCATCCAACCAGAGACTAAATGGGATCCAGAACCTAGATTTCTTTACTTGAAGTTCAGTGTTTCTTTACTTTACACCACACAGCCTTCCATAGGGGAGTGATTCTGGCTTAAGAACTATATGCCCTCCATGAAGAAATCAGCAATGCAGCAGTATGAATCCCCTGTAAATATAGCTAGATTACAGCATTCAAGAAATTGCAAGTGAATGGAAAAATATATTTCCAAATCTTTGACAGAGACTCCATTGTCAAATTATCCTTTTTTTGTCAATATATGAGGAAAACATTCAAGAATTAGTTTCTAAAACAGGGATTTATCATCAAACTGCTATGTAAAGCAAGCCATAATTTTGTAGACAGTGTCGTAAAATTATCAAAGCTTTCATGGAATGTTTTAACCCAGAACTATATTGTGTAACTTCTAGAGTTTGTATAAATAGTCCAATCCACTTCATATTCAAGTTTGTAATGTTTAAGTAATTTTTCTTTTGCTGTTAACTGGTATCTGGTAATTGACTGGTCTACCAAACCCCAGCAGCTATAGTCTTTGGAAAAAATGGAAAAAAAAAAATAGGTAAGTCAAAAAAAGTAACCTGTTATTGGATTAGCCTTTGTTCCCATGGGAACTGGCTGAGGAATGATCACTAAAAGGTTTTCTATTAAATCTGACTCTGCCTGTGCATTCAGGTTCACCCAAGTGTAAGAAGCAGATAATGGCTGGCTGAGAACAAGAGAAAGGTAATGAAATCAATAGGTATTTCCTCTGAAAAGATACACAAAGTTAGAACTGAAAAGGTGTCACTGAATAGTTTCAGGAACAACTCAAAGACGATCTAACCACAGCCAAAGCTCAGGAGGTATCACACATTCTGGACTCACCAATTGGACTTTGGAGTTAACTGGATCTAGATAAAAACTCACCAATGAAGAAGCTCAGTAAATCTGACGCAAGATAAATACAAGGAAAATCATACCCAGGCACATAAATCTAATGGTAAGAAACCAAAAAAGCAAAAGGAAAAAAGAAAGAGAAAAAATCATAAAATCAGCCAGAGGGAAGCAAAGAAACTTTTTTTTTTCTTCAGGGAAACAATAAGGAAAATGGCAGCTGATTTCTCAACAGAAACTATGTTTGCCATAAGAAATTGTAATGGCTTTTTTAAAGTGCTAAAAGAAACACTGCCAACACTAGAATTCTATCCCTTTTTCTTAGTAATCCAAGAAATTATTACCATGATAGCAGGATGTTACAAAGCAACACTGAATCTCACTTTTACACAATGAGAGGAAAAATACACAAAGCCTAACTGAATTATGTCAAGTTACACTGAACAAAAGGTAGTTTTAGAAACTATTCGTCAAGTATGTCTATCTGCTATGGCTTTGGGGAACCCAGATTCCCTTCATAACTCAATGTGTTGCAATTACGCCCTCAGAAGGAGTGTGACTATGCCCTGAATGATGGCTGAGTATGGGTTTGAGTGGTTAATGGGATGCTGTCAGCAAAGAGAAACGGCCTCATTCCAGCCTGTTACTCAAACTCTGCATACCAAACTCTTGTTTCTGAATGTAACATGTGGCTGAGGGACACACAATAACTTACCAACAAAGGGCCTACTGAGGTTATATAAGAAAAGAAACTAGAGGTTTTTCTCAGGGATCAAGGAACAATACCACAACTCACAGCCGTGTGCTTTGTCATGAAGAACCCAAAGCCAGAGGAGATGAGCCACTCAACACACAGGCCCTCACACATGCCGTCCTCTGTACCACCCTTTGAACCATCTTCAAGGGGGAAGCATTAATCATTTCAGGGAAAGAAGGTGAGTTCTTTGAGTGTCCCAAGAAGTCTCTTCTGAATGGAAAGGGATAATTTCCTAGTATTCATAAGCATTAAGGATGCCCAGATCCTATTCTGTCCCACTTTCAGAATTCACCTTTTTATCCTTCAAAACAAGAGGGAGAGAGAACTGGTTTCATTAAAAGAGCAAGTGCTTTTCAGAGATTTAAAGCACAGCATGGAGAATATAGTCAATAATATTGTAATAACTTTGTATGGTTAACAGATGGTAACTACACTTATATTTGGTGGTCATTTCATAATGTATATAAATGTCAAATCACTATATTGTACACCTGAAAGTAGTAGGATATTGTAGGTCAACAATATTTCAATTAAAAACAAAAATCAAGTGCTTTTGTGTTAGACCCCTTGGCTCAAACCTTCCCAGCCTCCATTTTCATATCTGCGGAATGGGGATATTAATAAAATTTTCCTTACAGAGTCATTGTGAAGATGGAAGAAAATCTCATTTGTAGACTATCTGCCAATAGTAGGTGTTCAAAATATATTAGTAAGTTCTTTCTCTTCTTATCAAAATCCCTGTTACTGAAAAAATGTGAAAATAGGGGACCGTGTGGCATAATGCAGATCTAAGGACAGACATCTTGAATGATAAAAGTCTAAGTAACCCAAGAAAGAAAAAAAATATGTTCCTACCTTAAAATACAAGTCTGAGGATAAAATATGTTCCATGGTGAAGCATAGTATTAAACTGTGATGTCCTAAGTGCTATCTAAGCGACTGGTATAATCCACCAAAAAGACACAGTTTGGGGGGATTTTCTGGCCAGTCTTGAAAGATGATCACGTGCTAGAACTGTGTTGATGTTCTTCCTACATTACCTCACCTTTTTCTTTACAAGCCCCAGAAGTGAATGTTATCCCACCCACTTAATATCAGAAAAAACTGCAGCCTGGTCTTAAGTAACATGCTGATGTTCCCACAACCCATACATGGCAGAGCCTGAATTCTATACCAAGCTTCTCTGAGTCTCCACACGTCCCCACACAGCCTCCCAGATGCAGAGAAGACAAGGAATGGGAGAATAGCAAGACAATTTTGGGAAAGTTTAATTTACAGTCCTGACCTAAAAGAAAGCTTCCTGTTCTAAGAAACCTAGTCATTCTGACCAGGCCAAGCAGCTCAAAAATATCTGTTGAGCCCATGAGGAAAATGAGATGTGTGCCTTCCACAGTGAGAGGGAGAGATTCCAATTATCATTAGAATTCTTATTTTGGAGCTAACTGGATCCCACTTGGTCACTGTTGATCCAGAAGGTCACTGTTCTCACTTCTCACTCTTCAGAGGCTTCCAAGAGATAAGGAGATTCAGCACCCCCTCCCCAGTCTTTACCTCTCCCAGGTCCACCTGTGGAAGCTCCCCAGGCTTCTTTAATTACTGCAGAGTATCTCATGGCAGTTTTGTCCAAGAGCCTACCCAAAAATTTTAGGAGGGAGGGAACTAAGGAGAGAGCATCTAGAGAAAACCCTGGAAGCCCACTGGCCATAAAAGATACAATAAGCAGATAGGGAATGACTGGGGCCACAAAGGATTTAATTATTTTTCTGCTGCATTAAGTGACTATTGAAAGAACTTAGCTCATCATGAAACCTCCCATGAAAGCAAAACCTAAAGCATTCTTACAATATTTCTTATTTTGCTAATAACCCCAGTCTCGTCTTTGTTTCGATTTCCCTTCCTACCTGCCCCCTTTCCTTTCTGCAAAGGGCAAGTAAACGTCTCTCAGGACACAGCTCCAAGTCTGCAATGTGACTGCGCTTCACTCCTCAGCTCTACTGTCAGAATGACACAGTGACCGGGAGATGGGGAGGAAAAACAAATCTCCATTGTTTTTGCACAGGAACAAGTCAGTGCTTAATCTAATGCAAACATAATTACTTTGACTTAAACAAAAGGGGGAAACAAATAAAAAGGAAAAAAACCTTGATGTTTACAGCATAGGCTGTCTGCTCAGAAATAAACAATTATGTGGGCATCAGATAGGCATCACACTCGTTCCCTCAGCTGCAGTTCTTGGGAAACAACTCTGAAAGGCATTTAAAGAGAAGGTTAGAAACAGAAGTTCTGAGCCTTAACTATTCTCTGCTTATCTTCAACAGTTCCCATTTTAGGTTCCCATCATTACTTAATTCTTTAGCTCGAATACGAATAGAAGGTTGGCACTTTGGGAAATAGCATTAAAGTTGGGTGTCAGGAAGAGAAACATTTAAATTTATGTTCCATTGATCTTTGCATGGGATCAATCCTTTTGATATTCCCAAACAAAGAGCCAGAAGGAATATTCATTTATTCATTCAACAGATATTTATAGCCCACCTGCTCTGTGACAGGTGTTGTACTTGGGTGAGCAATACAGAAATGAGGACTGTCCTCTTAAGAGTAGACAGTCTAGTGGAAAGGAAAAAAAATACGGAACAAATAATTATGCAAATAAGTGCAGGAAAGAATGTGTTGCTACGAGAGTATGTAACAGGGAAGCCTAAACTATTAGCAGAGCGGTGGAAGAGGGTGGTCAGGAACAGCCTTTCTAAGGAACTTTCAAATGAGCTGAAACCTTCTGCATGAGAAGTCATCCAGGCAAATGGAAAGAGTTGGGGAGAGAACTATATGGAGAGACACACAAATTCCAAAATGCTGAGAAGGCCAAGAGAAAGGAAGGGTTGCCACACCCTTAAGAACCTGCAAAGTCAGTGTGTTGGTTTCCTAGAGTTCCTGTAACAAATTACTCCAATGCATGTGGCTTAAATCAACAGAAATGTATTCTCTCACAGTTTGGGAAGCCAGAATTCCTAGATCAAGGTGTTGGCAGGGCTATGTTCTCTTAGGACGCTGGGCAGGAGACTCCATCCTTGCCTATTGCTCTTTCTAGAGGTTCTAGATGTTTCTTTGGCTTGGGACAATGTAATGCCAATTGTTGCTCCCATCTTCACATGGTCTTCTCTTCCGTCTCTCAAAAGGACATCTGTCATTGGATCTGGGGCCTACCTGGTTGACTATGACCTCATCTTGAGATCCTTACTCACATCTGTAAAGCCCTTTTTCCCCAATTAGGTCATATTCATGGGTACTGGTGGCTAGGACATGGACATACTTTTTGGAGACTACAGTTCAACACACCGCAGTCAGCACTGCTGAAAAGTAGTGGGTGTGGAAGTAAGAAAAGTAGAGCAAGATGAAGCCGGAGAGAGAGGTTAGGGCTAGATTATGCATGCCTTTGGGGCCTTGCTGAATATATTAGTTTTCTACTGCTGCATTACCTAATTACCATAAAGTTGATGGTAAATTATAAATAACAGAAATAACATCCATTTATTATCTCAGAGTTGTGTGGGTCAGAAGTCTGGACACTGTGGTTCAGCTGGGTCCTCAGCTCAGGACCTCACAAGGCTGAAAGCATAGTGTCCACTAAGCTGGGCTCTTAATCTGGTGGCTCTAAGGAAGCTCATTCAGGTTTTGGACAGACTTCAGTTCCTTTCAGCGCCTTGACACGTGGGCGCCTTCAGGTTCAAGGCATCCTGAATCCTCATATTTCAAATCTCTGACTTCCCCTTCTGCTACCATCCAAGGAAATATTTCCCTTTCCAAGGTCTCATGTGATTTCATTTGGCTCACCAGGATAATCCAAGATAAATTGCTATTTTAAGGTCAGAGGACCAGTAATCCTAATTACATCTACAAAATTCCTTGTGCCATGTAACATAAATATAGCTCCCTAAGGGATGTGGCTAAACTTCGATTTGGTAGCACTATCAACAAGTTTTTAAGGAAATTGGAAATATTCAGAGAAAAATCCTAATCTTTGATGTCACAGGAAACAGATAAGATTTTCTTCAATACACTCCTTGGTCAGCAACAAAATACTGGACTGTGTGGAACCTGGGGCTAGTTTATTGTATCATTTCAATGAACAGTTTCAACAGAAGACTTCACTTCTAATAAAGCAATGAAATCCTCTCCTGCCATAGTTTGAACTAACATCCCAAGTTTTCATCATCCAAACCAGCTTCTAAGTCAAGACTCAAATATCAATTTTTAGCCAGTACTGTTTCTGTCAGTACTAAAAACATTCACGTGAGAAAACAGGTGGGGGAAGCAATGTGGACATGAATTTGAAATCTCAAATATACTGATGTCACTAGCCAAATCGAAATTTGTAAAGCCAACTACTCTGAATCCTGGAAAATGAAAGACCGCTTTAATCCAAAGTCAGAATAAAAGGAAGAGCTTATGGAAGGAGAAACATCAAAAATGCAAGCTCTTCTATGTTTTCATGAATTTTATGAAGTGAACAAAAGAACTACTGGAAATGGGGCACCTGGGTGGCTCAGATGGTTAAGCATCTGCCTTCGGCTCAGGTCATGATCCCGGGGTCCTGGGATCGAGTCCCACATCAGGCTCCCTGCTCCTTGGGAGCCTGCTTCTCCCTCTGCCTCTCTCTCTCTGTCTCTCACGAATAAATAAATAAAATCTTAAAAAAAAAAAAAAAAAAAGAACTACCGGAAATGAAGACAAATGTAAAAACTACTCAAATAAACCAAGGAGTCTCAAAGAGCTATGGCCAACACTTTATATATATTACATTTCCCCTTTCATTTAAATCCCATACCAAGTCACATAGTCACTCCCCCCTTGATGCTCCTATTTATTTATCTTTAAAGATTTTATTTATTTATTTATTTGAGACACAGAGATACAGAGAGAGAGGGAACACAAGCAGGGGGAGTGGCAGAGGGAGAAGCAGGCTTCCCGCTTAGCAGGGAACCCGATGCGGGGCTCGACCCCAGGACCCTGGGATCATGACCTGAGCCGAAGGCAGACGCTTAACGACTGAGCCACCCAGGCACCCCAATGCTCCTATTTGTATATTGGTCCCTACCCTCAGACTATGAAATCTTTGAAAAGTACTTTGGTGGGCACTCCAAAAATGCTTATAGCGTGAATGAAGTTCCTTCCCCACCAGAGTATCAAAGATGTTCCTACTTAGCCCAACCCAAATTTTTGACTTCTCTTTTCAACAACTGTGGTAGTTACATTGGAAATACTAATTTGATAGGCATTATGTATTGTTTTCTATTATTATGTGTGTGTACCTTATTTCCCCACTGGATTGTATTTCCCTTGAGGGCTAAAATTAGAACCTACAGCCTCCTTGTCTTAAAAATGAGGACGATCTTAACTATCCTGAAAGGCTGTCATGAGATAATGCAGGTGAAAATATAGAGCGCAGTAACGGGCTCAGAGAAAATGATGATTAGCTTTCATTTTCTCTCCATTTTTATTATTTTGTTTTCCTCACAGTTCCTATTACAGTGTCTTACACATAGTAGGTGCTCAATAAATGCATGCTGATGCACTGTGAGGGCTGTAAGTTCAAGGAAAAGTTAATGCAGGCCAAAAATTAAAGGGCAAGATCTAGGAATTGCAGCTTAGTTCAGGAAATAGGAGTTCTATTCTTGACATTGGCTCCAGCAATCGATAATAGGATAATTGGGCTATTATCATTGTTTAAAAAGTTTTAGAACAAATTGTTAATGCATAATAGTACTGTGGTGTTTTAAACATCACCAGAGAGACAGCATTTTCAGTAACAGATGTTAAGGGGGAAAGCTGGAATTTTGTCCAAATAGAAATGCTGCTTCTACACAAGGTTAGAATGGCTTGGGTCATTAAGTAGAGTTTGCATTTTATTTAACAATTAATACGAGATACCTTCATATGAGATATGAGGTACCTTCAAGACCATACACTGATCAGTAAGTTGTAAAGTGCTGACATTACATACTATAGCATATAACACAGCTGGCTCTCCACTCCACACTTTTTCTCCACATTATCTACCTCAGTGGGTAACTTCCTTGCTCGGTGTGGTTTTTTTTAAGATTATTTTGTTTTATTTTATTATTTATTTATTTACTTATTTATTTAAGTGAGCGAGGGAAAGAAAGCGAGAACACAAGCAGGGGGAGTGGCAGGCAGAGGCAGAGGGAGAAGCAGGCTTCCCGCTGAGTAGGGAGCCCGATGTGGGGCTCGATCCCGAGACCCTGGGACCATCTCCTGAGCCAAAGGCAGACGCTTAACGACTGAGCCACCCAGGCGCCCCAAGATTCCATTTATTTTAAAGAGATAGAGAAAGAGAGAATGGTGGGGAGGGGCAGAGGGAAAGAGAGAAGTAGACTTGGGACTGAGCACAGAGCCCCATGCAAGGGCCCAATCTCATGCCCCTACCATCATGACCTGAGCCGAAATCAAGAGTCGGATGCTCAATCCACTGAGCCACCCAGGCGCCCCTTTGCTCAGTGATTTCTGATGGGTGCTTCTACCATTGCAGAAAGTGGTGGGTCTGAATGGGAAATTAGGATTTCATAACAATAACTAAAAAAAAAATCACACTCAAATCTATTCTGTCAACACATTGCAACTTCATATTCCCCTAAACCTACTATAAGTGAATAATGTAAGAAAGGAACTCCCATAAACATACAGATGACAATCTCAGGAAAATCACGCTGTTTGTAAAAGAAGCCTTCTTTGAGAAAGTAATTGTTGAGGCTTAAGGTAAGAAAGGGCAACTGTCCGAGAAGACACAGAGACAGGAGAAATGAAGAGGCAAAGTGGAATGGCTGCTGTGGGGAGGGGCACTGGTTGTGGGGAGAGACAAATGTGAAAATGAGAGAGAACACACAGAATCCGTGAGATGTATTTAAATCTCAGAACCAAACTAGCTATCCAGAGGGAGCTGCTTTTCATCTTCTGAATTGACACAAGCCTTTTGAAACCTCTGTGGCTTTGACCTTTCATTATTGCAGAACACAGCCACCTGCCTTGACCCCTCCCCCGAGCCTCTCAGCTGAGGTGCGAGAGCCAGTGCCCTCAGCCACTCTGCAATAGCATGAGGCTTTTGCTGCTCTCACTTCAAAACTGGTCAGATCAGGAGCTGTGAGTCTTGCAAGAAAAGGTTTTTCTCTCAGCGCCAGTGTTTTTGGTGAGAGATGTAATACATCAAAGCGGAGAAGAGATGCAATCATGCAGGGAATGATTTCAAAAACTTTAATGAACCGTTTAAAATAAACTCATTTGAAGGTAATTTAACAACACCACTTTTACAATTAAAAATACTACTTTAGCATGCAAACGCAGAACATTAGTCCCATGTCAGGATGGAAAATGAAGTGAAACTGAGGGGCTTTTGAAACATGAATGCCATCTCAGTAATTTCTCATCACTCCACGGTGCTCTTAGGCAGCCTAATGAAAGAATGAATTGATTTAAACAACATTTTGTTGGAGCAATGGGGTTTGAGGAATTAAATTAACTTGATGGTTAGTTGTCAGAGCGAGGCTTGGAACTGGCATTATATTGTTACTAAAATTAATTTCTATCCTTTCCTAAGTTTTATTTGGATATTTTTTTCTATTTATCCCTAAAATATCAACCAAGGGGTTCAGCAATTAGCAGAATACTTCATCAGTCCTCTTCAATGTATTAACATTTGCTTGAAAATGTGTATGTTAAGGCAAAATTATACTCTCTGGAAAAACAAATTGGACTCCAGATGCTGCCCCCAGGAATTGCAGTAGCAGCTGAGTCTGACTTTGAAGGGTAATAGGAATAACAAGCTGGCACATGGACTAAGCCAAAACAGCAATTCTCAATCTTTTCCTTCACTGTGACACAGCTGACAAATGTGTTACATTCACGTAACACATCCATGGCTGTTCCAGGTTACAGATCTCAGCATTGCTAAGATGGGCTGCAGGTTATGGGCAATTCTCAATGCACCCGCTTCAACATACAAGCTCCTTTCACACCTGAAGTAGATCAGAATGCTAGCAAGCAAAAGTGACATTATGTAAACTTATATAAAGCTCAAATTCTTAAAAAGTAGGTCATAAATTCTGTACCTTAACTGCTATAAAAAAAGAGATTTAAAAAATAACAGATATTATCACGTTAGGTGATAAATTACTGACATGCAAATTTCCTGGTGCAAAGTATTTCTCTTTCTATAAATCTAACTCTAGTTTTTTATTATTTATTTATTTGAGACAGAGAGAGAGAGAGAGAGAGAGGGACCATGGGGAGGGGCAGAGGGAGAGGAGAGAGAGAATCTTCAGACTCCCCTACGCAGGGCTTGATCTCAGGACCCTGAGACCATGACCTGAACTGGAATCAAGTCAGACATCCATACACAAACGATGAATCGTGGATCACTACATCAAAAACTAATGATGTACGGTATGGTGACTAACATAACATAAAAATTAAAAAAAAATTTTAAAAAGTCAGACATCCAAAAGACTAAGCCCAATAATAACAATATTATTGGTAACAAATTTTACCATGACTGAACAGTACAGAGTAGCACATTCCAGGCACAGAGTGTGCATTCTCCATTAAATTCCACATAAACTGTCCAAGATGATAGTACCCATTTTAAGGAAAAACAAACGAAGATTCAAACTGGCCCAGGATTCTACAGTTGGCAAATGGTGGAACTAGGATTTGGTTAAAGGTCTATGTCCGCTGTGATTTGGTAGTCACATGTCACCAATGTCCACTGTCCCATGAAAGAAAAAAATCAAGACACGAATAGAATTCTTTCATTTTTTTTTTTTTCTCTCATGCAAGACCTCATGATCCAAAGAAGCACTATTCTCTTTCAAAGAGCTCTCTTGGGGCGCCTGGGTGGCTCAGTTGGTTAAGCGACTGCCTTCGGCTTAGGTCATGATCCTGGAGTCCTGGGATCGAGTCCCGCATCGGGCTCCCTGCTCAGCAGGGGTCTGCTTCTCCCTCTGACCCTCTTCCCTCTCGTGCTCTCTGTCTCTCATTCTCTCTGTCTCAAATAAATAAATAAAATCTTTAAAAAAAAAAAAAAAGAGCTCTCTTGGGAGGCTACACACATACTCCCACCAGGATGCATTTGCTCTATGGAAGAGACCTTCAAATCTAATTTGTGAGTCAAGTGAGAAAAGGTCTCATTTCCTTCCAATCTTCTGATGATTACACAAATGTAAATTTAAAAATGGTATCTCCATCTTGCTCACCCACCTAATCTCTATAGAGAGTTTTCGACGAGGACTTACAACATGTTTTTAGCAAAGACAGAATCATTAAAGCATGCACATAACATCTGAGGAGACTATTTTGAATGACACAACAGATGTTCAAAATTTTAAATTCTACTATATCTATTTTTTATAGTCTTTGCTTTTAGAGCAGTTTTAGGTTTACAGCAATATTGAGCAGAAGGTACAGAAAATTCCCATATACCACCTTTCAAAATAGTTTCCCCTATTAGTAACATCTGCCTTCATGTTGTGCATTTGATAAAATTGATGACCTAATTAATACTGATATATTATTATTAACTAAATTGCATAGTATACATTAGCGTTCACTCTTGGTATAGTACAGTTCTACGGGTCTTGACAAATGTATAATGTCATGTATCCATTAAAATATGACACAGAATAATTCCTCTGCCCTCTAAACCTTCTGTGCTTCAGGGACTCATTGCTCTCTCCCTACCCCCTAGCTTCTTTCACTTAGAAGTATTCATTTAAGTTTCATCCATGTCTTTCTATGGCTTTATAGCAACATGTTAAAAGAAAAAGTACAAAGATGTTTATCCTCCGTCTTATATCCGCATTTCAAATAAGTGTGTAGGGAAAAAGACTAAAAGGGGTTGGATAAAATGCACTAGGATGGTGAGGTCATGGTTTGTGGGGTTTTTTGTTTTTTGGGGTTGTTTTTTTTTTTGCCTATTTCCAGATTTTGGTTTTTGAAATTTAATAGAGATATGTTTTAAAACAGTGTTCAAAAAAGCAAAGAAGGAAATCAATCATATCTCCTCATTGCTCTTTTCCATTTATTTGACATTCTAGTTAAATGCATTTCTCTCCCACTTCTTTCCCCATATCTGGTTTATTTGAGCTGAGAGTTAAAATTATGTGCATCCTTTCAAAGAGAGAGAGGAAAAGGCAAGAAAGAGAATACAAAAAGGGCAAGGGAAAGAAACACATTTGGGAAGAGTCAGTGATATTTCAGATGAACCCAAGAGTATTCATAGCCCCCTTGTGGATTTATAAACACTTATGGTCAAAGAAGACAAACATCATGGCAGTGAATTAAGTGTAACTTAGTCCTGCTGTGCAGTGTCTCCTGTTCAGGAAAATCAGCCCAAGTCAAGAAAAGGGTAGTTCTCATCACAGCTGTGGTGCACTGAGCCCTTTCTTCATGTCTGACATCATGCTACACACCTTGCATGCATTACTTTATACAATCCTCTCAGCACTACTATGAGACAGACGTTTAACAAATGAGGTTGAACAAGAAAGTTGGCTTCAAACATAGACTGGACTCAAAAGCCTGTTCATATCTACTAGATACTGCCACAGGTTACAATATATGAAATCCATACACCTTCTTATCACCAACGGTACCTTCTCCTCTAGAGCTGAGAGTTACCATGGAGGGGAGGAGGGAGAGTGTCTGAACCAAAGACCAGCATTTAGACCTGCCCAGAGGTTTCCCCGGGGCTAAATGGGAGAATTCAGTAATTAATGTATTTTTAAAAGCCCTTGAATGGAGATACTTCAGACCCAAGGTTCCCTGCCTGGTGCAACATCAGAGGTTGAAGACAATTAAACCTAGACACAAACCCCAGCACCACCTCTCCATTTCCATTTGACTGCTCTTATCCTCAATTGCTTAATCTATAAACTGGGGATCAAGTAAAGAGATTATTGAATAAAAATCCACTCAACTGATCCATTAATTTAAAAATGTAATGAAGCTCTTTATGGTGCAAAAATAGAAACTCCAGGCTCAAAACATTTGGCACTGAGTGGCATTCCTGCCTCAGTTCCTGTCTCCACCACCTAGTAGAGTGACCTTGGGCAAATTCTTTCTTTTTTTTTTTTCTTAAGAGGAAGAACGGGGAGGGACAGAGGGAGAGGGAGAGAGAATCTTAAGCAAGCTGCACACTCAGCACAGAGCGTGATGCGGAGCTCAGTCCCAGGACTCTGAGATCATGACCTGAGCCGAAATCAAGAGTCGGACACTCAACCGAGTTGGATGCTCAACAATCCAGGCGCCCCAACCGTGGGCAAATTCTTAACCTCTGCATCTCTATTGCCTCATCCCCAGTATGCATATAGCGGTACCTGGCCCTGTAGGTTATTATGAGGATGAAAATGGATAACTATAGGCATTCCAAGCCTGCTCCAGAGCTGCCCATGCCACCCAGCCATGGTCAACCCTACTGTGTTTTTTGATCGCCGTGGTTGGCAAGCCTTTGGGCCGGGTCTCCTCCAAGCTGTTTATAGACAAAGTTCCAAAGACAGTAGAAAACTTTCATGCCCTGAGCACTGGGAAGAAAGGATTTGGTTATAAAGGGTTCTGCTCTCACCGGATTATTCAGGGAATTCTGTGCCAGGATGGTGACTTTACATGCCATCATGGCACTGGTGGCAAGTCTGCCTACTTATGGGGAGAGATCTGATGATGAGAATTTCATCCTGAAGCGCATGGGTCCTGGCATCTTGTCATGGCAAGTGCTAGACCCAACACAAACAGTTCCCAGCTCTTCATGTGCACTGAGTGGTTGGATAGCAAGCATGTGGTCTTCAGCAAGGTCAAAGAGGGCATGAATACTGTGGAAGCGATGGAGTGCTTTGGGTCCAGGAATGGCAAGACCATCAAGAAGATCACCATCGCAGACTGTGGACAAATCTAATAAATTTGACTTGTGTTTTCTCTTAACTACCAGCCCATTCCTTCTGTAGCTCAGGAGAGCACCCCTTCACCTCCATTTGCTTGAAATATCCTATAATCTTTGTGTTCCTCTTGCAGTTCTATGGGTTCCATATTTTCCTTACTCCCCTTCAAGTCGAGCTGGATTACAGAGTTAAATTATGATTATGACATAAAAACAAAACAGTAAATAAATAAATAAATAAATAAAATGGGTAACTGCATAGTAAGAGTTAATAAGTCATATTCCTCAGATTGGTTTTAACGAGGCTGTTTCTCCAAGGATTTGGCGGGGAAGAGGGTTTAACTATCAACATGAGAGACAGTAACTCAGAGACCATTCCTATGACATGACTGAAGGTCATTCCATTAAAATGCTGTCACTGCATCAAGGACAAGGGAGTTGGAAGCAAAAACCAGGTATGTTACAGTGAAGAAGTCAAGGTCAGGGTCAAGGTATAAGTCAAGGTCAGAGTGAAGAGAAGAACATGTGACCCACATTGCATGTACAGTGTATATTCTAATCAGCATAATTTAGAAGTGGTGGCTTGCTATAAGGGACCGTGGCTTTGGCATAAGACTGCCAATATAAACCCTTGAATCAAATCCAGGTCATCATTTAGCTTTGAATTCTTGAAAAATTTATTGAACTTTTGTGAGCCTCTGATTCTTCATCTATAAAATGGGAATAATAAGACAGTCCTGGTAGAGTCGTTCTGAGGATCATATTAAGAGCACTAACACATCTATATTACCTAGAAAATGACTAGCTGACCTCAAATAGGCATTTATTAGCTTTTTGCCTCTGCGGAGCTAATTGTGCCAAGAGGAGAAGACAAAAGACCTGCATAGATCTACAAATCATCCCCATCAGAAAAATTATGTCATCACACTCTATTTTCTCTGCTCAAATCCTCCTTAACAAGGTAGAACATTGTGTGTCACCTCTGAGTCATCAGTCCTCTAAACCTTTCATTTCTTATTGAGATACACTTTTTCTCACTAAATTTCCATAACTCCACTCTTCTCTCACATCCATAGGTCAGTGGGACCCAGAGACCGGGGGAACACTGAATTTTGGCTTTCTTAAGTGGAACCAACACTGCAGTGATCCTCCTTCCCACATCAGGGGGGAAACCTCCTTGGCTCAGGAAACAGAACTCAGCTCCTACCAAACTAGCTTATTTTAACTGAACTCAGTTTTCCAATACTTAATTTGAAACAGAAAGTGAACACAACCCCCAGTGTCTGTGAGAACCATCTGGTGGCAGCCTCCCCACTGAAACCCCAACCTGCCTACTTAGATTTCTGCATGCGTTTTTTGGGTCTGGGCATTGAGAGCTCACTGTGAATTTAAAGAGTGTTTGGGTGAGACCAACCTTTTCACAGGTTTCTCTCAGCCCCTTCTTTCAATATTGAGTCCTGAATTCATCTCCTTATACTGTATCAGAATCCCTTGATCCAGGCCAGTTTTCCCACCTGATGCCAAGGACTGCTGTTTAGTGTTATATACTGTCTTTCCTCCCTCAGGCTGACACCTTAGAAATTCTTGTAACACATTCAACTTCAGTTTCTCCCAACCTCCTTAAAAGCAAGCTATTCAACCTCACACCCATTAGGATGGTTACTGTCAAAAGCAAAACAAAACAAAATAACAAGTGTTGGTGAGGAGGTGGAGAAATCACAACTCTTGTGCATAACTCTTATGCATTGGTGGGAATGTAAAATGGCGCAGTCACTGTAGAAAACAGTACGGCAATTCCTCAAAAAAATAAAAACAGAATTACCATATGATCCAGGAATTACACTTCTGAGTGTATACACACACACACACACACACGAATATTATTCAATCGTAAAAAGAAAGGAAATTCAGACACATACTACAACAAGGATGAATCTTGAGGACATTGTGATAAGATAAATAAACAAAAGGCAAATACTGTAGAATTCTACTTATATGAGGTACCTAAAGTAGTCAAATTCTCAGAGACAGAAAGTAGACTGGTGGTTTCCAGGGACTGGGGGAGGGGGAAATGGGGGTTGTTGTTTCATGGGTATAGAGTTTCAGTTTTACAAGATGAAAAGAGTTCTGGAGATCGTTTACACAACAGTTAACACACTTAACACTACTGAAATGCACATTCAAGAATGGCTAAAATGCCAAATCTTAAGTCATGTGTATTTTACTATCATTAAAAATTGTTAACTTTTTTTTTTTTTAAATAAGCTGTTCAACTCGCCAGCAGGTCCCTTCTCCCCTGTGCTTATTGTAGACATTGCAGTCCCACCAAAATGTAACTTGGGCTAAGGTCACCCTGTGGACATTCCCACCCAGCCAGGCAGCTGGAACCACACTGAGTTTTGACCCACAGTTGCCTGCGAAGAAATAAACTGTCACTGAAGATAGAATAAAAATTGTGGAAAGAATTCATGCCATTTGTCAGGTTAAGGAATGTTAAGGAATGAGAATACAAGCCTAAAAAAGGAAGGGAGGGAGGAGGGAGGGAGGGAGGAGGGAGGGAGGGAGGGAAGAAAAGTGAGCTAGCGCTCACAAAAGGAATTAAGGGAGACTGAGAAGGGCTTTGCAGATATGCTGAGAAAGAGAGGCTCAGGAGAAAATGAGCTTCCTAATGAAAGAGGGGGCATACTAAATTAATTATGCCTTTGAAATATTGACCTCATTCCTTAAAGCTATCACAACCCTGAAAAGAAAGAAAAGGCATATTTGTATGAGTTAGAAGTAATGGAGCCTGTGAGGAATTAGCCATCTATCAAGACCAATAAAAGGATGTTTAGAGAACTGGAACAAATGCACATCAACAGGTCCCAGTGTCTCACTTACAGGCAATCTATTGAATTAGCACTTTGAATTTCTCTTCTAAAAAAAAATATAAACACCTCTGAAAGATCAGGGGAATAGCAATGTAGACCGCATAGCCCAAAGTAAAAATATCCTCGAAACTGCAGACTTCTTAGGCTGGTGGCTGTAATAATAGAGACAATATATATAAATATCAAGGCCCTTATTAAAATGAACACTACACTGAGCCTCAGGGGTTTTTTTGTTCAATCAAACTGATAAAATAAGAGTGTTCGTTGTTGGAACTCTTATTAAATCCCCTCTTCATTATTTATTAACTGAATAACCTGAGCAAGTTACTTTCAGAGTTTAATTTTTCTAGTTCCATTTTCTTCATGTTTCACTTGAAGAGTTTTGTTTGGTTGGTTTTTTTTGAACAGTGCCTGGTATGCCAGAAATGTTCATCACTATTGATCATTATTATTATTCCATCTAGAACTGATAGATCGTCCCCATCTCTTCCTCGAGTCCCCACTTCCTGAATCTGTTGGCTTGAATCTGTTTGAATCTCTTTCTCTGAGAAGTCACTGTACTTGACAGGCATGGAGGCTCAGTGGAGGCACTCAGTGGAGGCTGAGTGCTTTGGAAAGCTTAGGTCCAAATCCCAGCTTTCCACTTACTAATTGTGTGACTGGAGGCAAGTCATTCCACTTCTCCACTTCTCCATATCTCTGTTTCCTCAACTACAATATGGGAAAAATGAGGCCTATCTTTCAGGGCCATTGTTGAGGACTAAATGAGATTATATATAGAAAGGATTTAACTTAGTAGACAATCCATAGCAAGCACTCATGAGAGTATATTATTGTTGTTATAATAACAATATTATCTCTTGATTTTATAAAAGGGAAGCTCTTCTTTTGTGAAACCAGGCTGGCCTATGTACTCAGAGTAAAAGGGTAACTTGAAAGAGCAAAGCTATATCCTTTGGCCTAGTATCTTTGTTGAAATCTCACCTAGGAATTTATACCTTCTTTTTAAAACTGAAAGCAGGAAAAAACTGAAGGTAGGGATAAGAATTAATTTTAAAAATAGAAAATGTGGATACAGTGAGTCATTCACAATTTAGAATAAAATGGTTTACATTCAAATGTTTTTCTCTTAACAGCTACTAAAATCAGTACAGAGAAAAAAGGAGGGATTTTAATGAGGGAGGAAAAAGTTATGAATGATAAGGGGGCAGCCTTTGAAAACAGGCCCAGATTTGAGATTGCAGTAGAGGATTCCAGAGAGCGCAGAGCAGCAGGGAATCAGAAGATTAACAGGGGTACCCATTCACTTATCCATCCATCCATCCAATAATTCAACCATTATCATTTAGCATCTACTACATGCAACGTCTAAGTCCCTAGCAACAAATGGAAAGAGACACCATTCTCATGTTCAAGGGGTCCAGAGTATAGTGGGATAAATAAGCTTGTAATCAGCACAGTGCAGTCCATAAGAGCTATAATCTCAGAACATATTCATTATTTTAGAAACACAGAATGAGTGATGATGAGGGGAAAGGCAGGAGGATAAGGATAAAGTCACTGAATGGTTCCTAGAAAAAGTATCATATGAGCTATCTCCCCGAGGTCTCAACAGAAGAGAGCTGGAAGGGGCAAATTTCAGGTAGAGGGAATGAAGGCATGAAAAAGTCTCACCGACTGGAGAGCCAGAGGTACTTCTGTATGATTCTCACACAGGCCAGTGACAAGAAAGACGGAAGGGATGGGAAGGACACCAACAGGTGCCTAACTGGACTCACTGAATGGTTTTTAGGCAAAGAGACACAATCACATTTGCCTTTTAGAAAGAAGATTGTGACTGTCTTGGAAATGACTGGCTAGAGGGGGTTAAGACTAAACAAAGGGAGACCAGCACGGAGGTGGTTAAAATGCAGCACCAGATGCCAGCAACCTGAACAAGGCAGCAGTAGCAGAAAGGGAAGGTAAATGTATTTCAGAAGCCAGAATTGATAAGATTAGCTGACCGTGTTTGCAGGAAGAGTATGGAATGCGAGTTGGGGTTCTGGTTTGGGTAACTGAGTGGATGAGAATGATATTAAAGTCAGAAAGACTGAGGGAAGAATGCAGGCACAGGCACAGGGCAAATCCCATGCCTGTCCCACGCGCCGGCTTCCCATAGAAAAAGCAATTGGACTTAGTTCATTTGAAAGAACACTGGGAATTAAAAGACTATAATAATTGCAAAAGGTTGCTTTATTATTCTCGTACCAATAATCGGAAGTCCATACCCTTCCACATCCCCACTTCTTGGAACTGAAGACTGACAGTACGGCACAGAAACAGCATCAGTGCTGAACAAGGGCACCATAAACTTCAATGAGCTTGAAAAAATAGCTAAATAAGTGTTAATTCCTCTCAACAGCTGGAACATTCCCTCCTCGTGTTGCTAAGCATTAATAACATATTTCTGTGGGTAAACCCAGGTAAGTTGAGCTGGAAGAGGGCCCTTTTCAGATTATCCTGGTGAGTACTTTGTCCCCTAAAGCTGGCCAGAACCTGGAGACAAGTCAGAAGGTGTAGACATCATAACATCACACCCCACACCAAAAGACCCTCTATGCTGGGCAACAACGAACCAAAAATGCCATGAAGAGACCCCTAAAATCTTTGGGAATCTACAGGAAGAGACCAGAATACCTACATGCAGTAAGACATCACTCACACAGGGTTCCATCCAGGCTGTCTTCCGATCATTCCCACACATCTATCTAACCTCCACATGATTATCTAGCAGGAAAACAGTATAAGAAGCTGCCATTTACTGAAGGTTTACTAAGTACCCAGACCTGTGCTAAATGCTTAATTATCTAATACCTAAATTAATTCTCGTAACCACCACCCTGTGAAGTGAATACCATTATTTCCATGCCCATTTTAGAGATGGAGAAACGAAGGCTCAAAGAAAAGAAACAATTTCCCCAAGATTTCGCTGCAAGTGGCACGCCAATAGTCAAGGAGGGATCTCTTTGCTGTCAAAACCAGTTCTCTTCACCACCATGTTATAATGTCTTTATATCTAGATCGGTCCAGGCCCAATTTTTAACTATGTCAGGAAAATCCTAAAATATGTGCCAACTTTGCTCAGAAACTGTGATCAGTCTGGTTCAACTTTCCATTTGGAGTCCCAAGACCTGACCATTCATTAAGCCCACCTCGGGACACCTGCCAATAAATGCGTGATTCCAGGTATAGGCTTAGACTTTGGTATCTGAACTAGAAAGACAGATAGATAAATATTATTACTTGGAGAAATACAGTATATTTCTGTAATATTTCCTCTGGGCCTTTCACGGGCAGTGATGTGTTTTTTTAGCATTCCTGCACTTTTTACCATTTTAATCTGTCCTGATTAGAACAATATTCTCGGTCGGTCAAAAGTGCTATTTCCTTTTATGGCCAAGGTTTTTCACAATGATACTAAATAATATAAATGATGTTTTATTTGATGGTTGTTTTATGCATTCTGGAGCTTCTGGTGGGACAAGACGCTTGGGCTTCCCCTGTAAATCTTGCCAGCTCCCCGATCAGTTGTAGCTGTCAAGATCCCCCTTGGAAAATTTAAATCTCTGCTTAAAACATTAACTTCTTCATTTAATTTTTTATTGTTAAGGGTTTACAGCTGACTTTATGGCCCTGGGATGATTAATTTTTAATGCCTTTCTTTCTTCTTTGATCAACTTCCTCCATTTTCAATCTGAATGCAATTGTACCTTTCCAAAAAGCATTTGTCACTTGCTGGTTTGCATATTTCAGGCAACTGGAGGTGGCTGGTGCAGAATGGAAGGCAGGCACTCTGACACAGAATAACTGAAAGACAGACAGTAACTCTATGCCTTTCATGTGACTCCTGTTGATAGCAAATTCTCTAGCATCAGTAAATCTTTCGGTTCCAGGTCCTGGCAGGCAATGAATTCCCTAAGAGGGTTATGCTACTAAATCCTGCCATTGTCATGCACAAGGAATGGATTGAGTCACATCTTTCAAACTAGTGAACAATGATTAGGGAAAACAAATATGAGAAACATACCTTAAAAACAATTCATACCTCCTCCCACCCACCCACCAAAACACAAAACACAACAAAACAGAGTGAAAAGTAATTGGAGATTTGGTTTGCAAGTCAAAAAGTCCTTGGCTTTTATATTCACACAGTATATAGCCATTTAAATGTTGTAGCATATTTAATGACAGAGGGAAAAGGTTCACTATAAATTCCGGGGCAAGGAGCAGGTTACATGTCCAAATATGGAATATTTCTTAAGAAGGTATATTTATGCATAAAAAGACTGGGAAAATTAATAATGATTCTCTCCAGGAATGAAAGAAGTGTTTACTTTGTTCTTTGCTTCTCTGTGCCTCCCAAGTTTTCTATATGACTACATATTTTGTAATTTTAAAAAAATGAGTTCTAATTTAAAACAGAATTTCCTCGCATTTAGGATAATAATTTAAAATAAATGAAGAACCAGAAACCAAATTCTTGAGAGCATAAAGGAGAAATGGAAGAATGTCCGAAATAAATTCGTAATATTTATCAATATATTGAGGGCACTGATAGTATTATATTCCTCTTTTTTTTTTTTTTGAGAGAGAGAGAGAGAGAAAGCACGAGCAGGGGGAGGGGTAGGGGGAGAAGCAGACTTCCTACTGAGCAGGGAGCCTGATGCGGGACTCGATCCCAGGACCCTGGGATCATGACCCGAGCTGAAGGCAGACGCTTAACCAACTGAGCCACCCAGGCGCCCTATATTCCTAATTCTTAAGGTTGTAGCTTTACCCACATTTTACAAGAATGAAAACGGGCTCAGAAATTGTCAACTTTGCAAAGATTAGACTCGGGGTAAATAAATCCCAGATCCCTATGACTTCAAAATGCACATTATTATCGCTGTTATACTGCCTTAATTGAAGTACATTTCTACACACCACTGAGCTACCACATAGATTCAATTATTTTATAGGGGAGAGGTATTGACTCCCAGCCCCAGTGCTAAATCAAGAGCATATTTCTAACCCCTTTTAGTCTTTTTAAAAATATATGTACATGGGGCGCCTGGGTGGCTCAGGTGGTTAAGCGACTGCCTTTGGCTCAGGTCATGATCCTGGAGTCCCGGAATCAAGTCCCGCATCAGGCTCCCTGCTCAGCGAGGAGTCTGCTTCTCCTTCTGACCCTCCTCCCTCCCGTGCTCTCTGTCTCTCATTCTCTCTCAAATAAATAAATAAAATCTTTAAAATATATATATATATATATATATGTACATGTAGAAAATAATACATTAATGCTTCCCATTACTATTTACGGGCATGTTACGGTTTATGATGCATTTTTCACATCCATCAGTCTTCCTATTTGATTTATTTCACTATGTAACTACAATATCAAGTTACACTTAACATATCTAACAACCTGTGTAGAGAAATAAATATATAAATAAAAAATGAAAACCTCTGCCCCAATTTTGTCTCTAAATAAACTACATATATATATATTTATGGAACCGGTTACCAAGTCATGTAAGTTGTAACAACTGTTATTTACCTGATTAATATTTCCCCCCAATATTATAAATTATTGGTGTTATACTTTGTTGGGTGGGGCTGTCACTAGCTGACACTAGCCTGAGCCCCTGAGTCAAAATTTGACAGAAAGCCCATAAGCAAACTCTTCTAAATTGATCATTATTGGGTCATTTGTACTCTTAAATTGTGAACTTCTCTTACCAATAGCAATGTATTATTTATGGCGCTGAATCCTCTCTCAGCTTCTGCTCAACAGCAATTACATTCCAATTTTTTTGCTAGTTCCTATACTAATGTCTAAATATTTTCTGTACTCAATGACTCTATAATCAACTAAGTCACAACAGAAATCATTCGGTGGCTTGTCATAGTTAATTAGGTCAAATCTAAGCCTTCCAGCTTGTGTACTTGAATCCTGACTATACTACACTTGTTATAAATATCTCCAGTTTCCTCATCTGTAAAACGGGGATTATGGTGGTTACTATAGGACTCAAATAAGTCACTGTACATGATGCCTGGGAGAGAAGCCCCATGTGAACATTAGCTCTCACATTTATTAAAATGAATGTAGTTGGTACCCACGACGGGTAGGTATTCCATGGATTTTCAAAGAGTTACGTCATTAAATGGAAAAGTGATTCATCCCCCATGACTCCAGTCATCCCCACCTCCCTCTTATTTCAGGAGTGCCCAACGTGCAAGGAGGCCTGCGGTGTCTGGCCATTTCTGCAATGTCCACTGTTTCTGTCACCCTCCCCCACCCGCATTCTTCCTGCCTCTCCAAGTCTCTCAGGTCCCAAATCCCATGGATGTTACAGTTCCTACAAGCAAAAACACAATGGGGACTTCCCTTCAGCAGACCACTGCTACACCTGGGATCCAGCACAGGTGGTATTTGCTTGTCAAAGTGTAAGCATCCTTACCATGGCATGGGGTCTACCTCCCCTACCAAGGTCCTTTGATCTGGTACAAGGGAAATGCAGGAGCAGGAGCCAAGGGACAGGAACCGGGAGACAGGAGCCAGGCAGGCCAGCTGGCAGGCACAAAGGCAGCCCCTGTGTAGTGGGTGAAAACAAGGTGTAGGATTCTGTGGTCCCAGAGGGCTTTTATGGGAGGGCTCTGGAGCAAGAACTTCACGGGTGTGCAGAGTGGCTCTGATACCAACCAATCAGATAGAACACTGGAGCAGCATCTAGGGGTGTCCTCTCTGCCAGGCATGAACCCTGAAGAAGACAGCATGTAGGAATATCCAGGAAATTCCAGGGATGAGCAGAAAGGGTAGCCTGGGTGCCAGGAGGCACACTTGAGAGAAGCAGCAGTTATTTACCATCTAATATAAAAGTGCTTCATGTTCTACCTACCGGATGACCACATGGTGTGTAATAAACAAAGCTAAGCCTGCTCCTTGGAATCCATACCCTGCAACTGCACAACCTTCCAATTGCATCCGTCCAACCACAACTTCAGCACAACTGCCTACCATGTAGATGTCCATCCATGTGAACATGAGAAATCTGGTGATAACACAAAAACAAGACACAGATTTTCCACAATAAAGAGAGAAAGAAACTGAATCCAATTTGAATCCATCAGTCATACTGAAAATGACTTAGTTATTCCCACATTGTTAAGCTGACTTTCTTTAGTGCCTGTTTTGGTGGAGGTGGTTACTCAAGGAAGAGAACTAAGAAAGGTGTGACCTGGACACCTCTCTTGACTCTCTCCCAGTGGGGGCCAGCTACCTATTGGGACACGCTTACCAATGTCTCCTGAGTCTTCAGTCACTCTCTTTGGCTCCCTAGTCCACCATGCTCAGCTGCACTCTGCCATTCTTTCGTTCGTCCATATAAATGGGGTACCTACTCTGTGCCTGGCACGGTGGTAGGCAAAGGTGTAAGTAATCATAATCAAAGCAAAATAAAATAAATGTAAAATGGGAACTCATGTAATGTGTCTTGTGAGAAAAGATGACAGTTTCATGGAGAACATCTTTTTGCTGAGATTTTATTTCAATAGATCTATTAAAATATGCTTGAGAGCTCAGGCTTTGAACAACGCTTAGGTATGGGAGTCTTCACAACCCAAACCATCCTGGGATGGCAATCTTTACAACCAGGACATAATATCAGTATAATAGAGAACTTTCTCTATTATACTATCAGTATAATAGAGAAACTGGGCTGTAGCTGCTCAAGAGAGGATGTGTATATCTTAGGTAAGCCTTTCACTGTCCCCCCAGGCTCTGCTCTTGCTCCCTTCCCATCCAGTGCAAGTCACAATTTTCCCAAAGGATATATCCTATCTTGTCACTTCTCAGCTGACCCCCCTCCTGCACTGGTGCAGAGCCCAGGGGTGGCCTACAAGGCTCTCTTCTAGACCCAGACCAGGTGCACTAACAACACACCTGCAGCCTGCCCTCCTACACTCCAGCTGCCCTGAGTGTCCCCCAGAACACTGTGAGTATGCATGCCTTTGTAGAAGCTATTCCCACAGCCTGAAACGCTCTTCTTCCTCCCCTTCACCTTTTTCCCACATGTTGAAAGCAATCCAATTTAAGATCCAGGTTAAATGTGACCAACTTGTGTGGGGAACCTTCCCCAGGTGCCTCAGAAGAGCTAACATTCCCATTCTCTACTACCAGCACTCAGGGTACATAGCCCCATTTTTTACTCTTATGACTTTGTTTCCCCCTCAAGAACAGAAACAGCATGTTTTTCTTTCTGAATGCCCAGTTGTTACTCAGGAGTCCTTCAGTTCTTTTCTGTAAAGGGCCAAATAGTAAATATTTTAGGCTTTACAGAACAGAAGGGCCCTGTCTCAACTACTCCACACTGTCACTGTAGGGCAAAAGCTGCCCTAAGTAATAGTAAATGAATGGGCGTGGCTGTGTTCCAATAAAACTTTATTTAAACCCCTGAGCCCTCATAGAATGGCCAGCACACAATGGACATAGGCAGGTGCCTATGTGTGAAGCAGGGTTTATTATACTATCTTCTGTCCTTTATTTTGAGAACAGAATCTAGCTCTGCTGATAGAGCTTTTACCCTTCCCCCATACAAACTGAAATACAAAATTTAAAGTTTACTGGTGGTGGGAGGGGGAAGAGGGCAGGGGGGAGGTGTGTGAAATTTGCATAAGAGCAGAAAACAGCCTTGAATCCTATTCAGGGTTCAAAGTTTTGAAACCTCAAAATACTTGGGGGAAGTTATAGGGTGTACCCAATCAAGGCCTACTGGCGGGAAAGCTCTAAAGAGCTCCCTGAGATAAAAATCACCATAAGTGTGAGGGATGACATTGCTTCTGGATTTGCCAAAAGGCTAATCCCAAACCATGTAGTCTAGCAACATATGCATTTAGAGCCCTCAGGCAATGTGTTGAGCTAATTGAAAAATCTGGCTGGAGAAACTGCTGTTCTACTGAGTCAGTGTTGGCATGGGACACCTATATCTAAGCGACACTCAGAACCATTTTCCCCCCTAACTCCTTCTCCACTACATCACAAATCAGCTTCCACTCAATCCCTATGGACTGGACCATGCAGGAGGCAGCCTTTCATGAAGTACCAGTGAAGAGCAGGCCTTTGCAGAGAAAGACAGAGCCAAGGCTCACCATCTGCAACCACTTAGCACCCCAGGCTTCTTGCATCCATCATGAGAACATTCTCAGAGAAAAGACTGTATTTTCTGTTACTCTGAGCAGGGAGGATACTGAATATTGCATATTGGTGCATCCCTGTCAAGGGACGTTTATTCGTCCTAACAAACTAATAACACGGACTCCCTCAAATTACAAATTTATCAGAAAATTTTTTGTATGAAAGGATAAACAAATGAATGAATGCTAGAACACGAGCATGGTACAGAAAACCGACATCTGCAACAGAATTCCAAATCTTTGGCTTCAAACGATTTTAAATCAAATGTCCCTGAGAGCTTCCCTGGGACTAACTTTTAGCACATGCCTTGGATGATTTTGTGCATCGCGATGTGAAGTACATGGCAATCTGGTTACATGTGAGTCAACACAAGCTAAGAACTTTTATAAATTTCTTTTCCGCCCTTAATGAGCACAAGTTCACAGTCCACGGGTCCTTGCAATGCACACATCACCACGGAAATACTTTTGGCATCGCACTCGGAGAGCACTCAGTATCTTCTCCGGGGATGCTGTCAGAACCAAAACAGTGATAGTGTTACATTTTGTTACAGCACGTCTGTCAGGTATCACCCAACTGTTTTGCTCAGTGGCCTCTAAATCTGCCAGTCAATTGTCAGAGGTTTTTCTGAGCCACCTCACCCCATCACCCTTCCAGCCTCTAACACCTGGAAAAAGCTGCACCAAGCTCTGTCAAAAGAAATCATATAAATATTAAAAAGACCAAAGGGCCGATCAGAACTGACATTTGATATTATAGGATCTGTCGATCAATTTATGAACTGGCTGATAAATGGTACAGGAATCAAGAGGCAATAACTGTTTTAGGGGGAAGATCATAAACCTGTCAAATGCTCTACCCCTGTGTGCGTAAGAGACCACTCTGGTGCCAAGGAGGGATGTTGTCACAGACCTTGTACAACAAAGCAAATGCATTTCTAATTTTGCTATTAGCATTGTCTTTTTTTTTTTTAATGGCCCCCCTCCAAAAAAGAATTTTATTTTTCTGACATTTCCAATATGGTCGTTTACACAGCTGGGGAGAAGTAACTTTCTCTCAACAGGCCAGCTGAGAGATTTTGTGCCATGATTCTGACATTCCTTC
Organism: Mirounga leonina; assembly: GCF_011800145.1. Taxonomy (NCBI): domain Eukaryota; kingdom Metazoa; phylum Chordata; class Mammalia; order Carnivora; family Phocidae; genus Mirounga; species Mirounga leonina. Next base: position 15,647,736 of record NW_023270418.1, on the reverse strand, counting down.
CGTGCCCCGGAATTCCTAACCCCAGCATATCAAGGGACCTCAGCATGTGTTTTTAATCTCTGGTCTCTTTATCCCCATCAGATATTTTTTGCCCTTTGAACACTCATCTAGCTTTCCAGAAAGCCATGGGAAATGCCATTCTGTGACACAGCAGTACAAGACTATTGAGACTGCAGCAAAACCTACAGGACAAATTTCATGGCATATTTCATTATGCAAAGAGTGCCAGCTGGACAGGAGTTTCTGCTGCATGCAGAATTGTGCTTTATTGGCAGAATGCTGGTAGCTTTCAGCAATATTTCCCAACTATTTTGGTGTTTTGACAGTTTCAGTAGCAGGGTAAGTTTATACATAAGACTCAGACATTCACCCAAGCTGTTTGACCTTGGGCAAGTCATTGCGTCACTCAGAGGACCTGTCTAAGTGGTAGGGATATTGATACTTGCCAGGTTACCTAACAGGATGTGGGGAATACCAAATGAGAAAATAGATCCAAATGCATTTTGTAAACTGTAAAAAGAAAGCAGGATAATACAGGAGGTAGAGTGGGGGCTCTGGAACCAAACAACTGGGTGAGAATACTGACTCCCTGTTATATAACCAGAAACTATTTCATCTCTCTGAGCCTCAGTTTCTTCACCTATAGGAAGTGACAATAATAATTATCTTGCGTGGTTCTTGTAAGCAAGTACGTTGCTTGGTGCATAGTAGGTACACAGTACATTATATATATATATATATGTATATATTATGTACATATATATATGTACAGATACAAATATTTTCTAAGTGGGGTTTAAGAAGAAAGTAGATATGAACAGATTTGTTCAGACCTCCATATTTAACCAAAGGTCTTTTACATTCCTTTTCTAAGCTTGCCTTCATGATTTACCCACTTCTGGCTGGTAAAAATGAATTAATATTGTTTCCTCCTTTGTTGAGGATATGACCTCCCACCAGCTCCATTGTGCCATAAGATGTTCATACCTGGAATCCACTCATTATTCTTCCCTCCCTGTACACATTTGCTCCAGCCCCCCTTTTCATGCGTTCCACCAAAAAGAAGCCCTCCCTATGATCAAACAAGGGCTCTGTGCATCTACACACATATATCAAAGCACTCTCCCAGAGCAGTGAATCCACCACTGGATTCGAGGGGGTGTTCCACAAAGGAAGCAGTGTTGAACTAGATGCTCTTTGGTTTGAAGAGGGCCAGGGTGTTAAGTCTAACCAGGCCAAATGGACAGAGTGGAACAGGTTTTACGATTTCCTTTGAAGGTGTCAAAATAATATGAAGTGCTACAAACAGCATCACTTACAGGCTCTTCAAAGCCTCCAAAGCACTAGCCATTTTACAAGACCATCTGAAGTGGGGAAACATCTCATTAGCAGAACCTATTTTGACAACAAAATAGAATGTGTGCATAATTCATCTTTGGACCTAATCATACTGAGAGCTATTTTAATTTGGCTTGTTTCTGAATCAATTTCCCCATCATATCCATAGTGAATTACACTAAATAGTTCATAGTGTCTTGGCAAAGCCAGTGTATGATTTAATGACACAAGACGGTACTTACTAAGCAGCTGTCATCTACATATGCTGCAAGGCTCCTTCACCGTCACTCTGAGGAAGGGTTAGTGTAATGGTTCCCATTTTGCAGATGGGACAATTTGACAGCAAGCAACTAGTTAAGATTACATAACTAGTTTGAATACCCAGTCCAGCTAACTTTGTCTAAGTTCTAGCCAAGTAATCTTGGCCAGTCACCTAATCTCCCTCAACCTGTTCACACATCAATTATATCAAGAGATTGGGTTAGACAATCTCTAAAACAATTTCCAACAACATTATTTTTAATTTTCTGACTCTTCTCAAGTCATAACTTGGAAAAGTGCTGGACACAAATCTAGGTGGGCAAAAACCAGGGAAACATAACCTAGACCAGCACAGTCTAATAGAAACTTTTTACAATGATGGAATGTTCTATAATTCATGGTCCAACATAGCAGCCACTAGCCATTGATATGTAACTAGTAAGGCTAATAAAACTGAATTTTTAATTTGCTTTGATTTTTATTAATTTGAATTAAAATTTAAACAGCCACATGTTACCATTGTCGGCAGTACAGGTCTAGACAAAGAAATGCATTTCCATGTCAAGTCTGTCAGAGGACTGGTAATGAGGAGGAAAAAGAAACAAGAATTCCTAAAATCTGAGGGATGACTTTATTATACTTCAGGTATGGTTAGAAATTTCCATAGCAGAAGCCCTGGGCCAGGAGGCAGATTCCCACTCTAACCTTTTCACGTAAGATTATCTTTTTATCCCTAACAAGGAAGCTGTGTATAACAGTTTCTTGGGTGAGATACCATCCATACAGAGTTACCATATAATACACCACCCACATTGGGACACTTTTGACAGTAAAAGGTGTCACTATGAATAATGAGACAGGAAAACAGGTATATACCAGGACTACCAAAAGCAAACCTGGATATAGAGTCACCTAAATTCAGAAGATCCTGCAGTTACGGATTCTCTGGTACCCCAGGCCCTAAAAGTCAAAATCGGGTCTTATAATATCAAATTACGCTCTACAAAGTATTTTACAAAATGCAGCATCTGGACTGCTTTTTAAAAACGTAGTCCCAGCTTTACCCTAATAATCAAAATCTCTAGAGGCATAATTCCTGAATTACTAAATGATTCTGAATTCCTGAGAAATCTGAATGACTGCAAACTGGGTTTTAGTAAAATCTGAATGACTTTGTAATCCTTACATACAAACCAAAGTCAGAACACAGACAGTGTCTAGAGTTTCTAGCCAATGAAGCAAAACTTACCGCCACCAAATGGTGGGGTACTGGCACTATTGTTTCCACTTGTGCATTAATGATGCCATCTGTGAACTGTCTTTGACAAGTATCACTCCTGAACTCTGTGTTCAAAAATGTCCCCAGCAAGGGAGGTCAGCAAACTGTGCCGACTTTGATCCCTGATGTCTCCAAATCCTTCTAATTTTAGCCTCCCTGAGACCGATCACCTCAGGAATCCTGAAAAGACAAAAACAATTTATTCTTCCCTATATTTTTATGATTGAGGTAGAAAGGCTAAAACAAGAAAACCAATAAATAATTCAGATAGATGTAAGTGCAATGAAGAAAATCAAACAGTCAGATGGGACACCTGACTGTAAGACACATGAAGGCAGGAACTTGCTATTTGTCTTGTTCAATACTCTCTTCCCAGTGTCTCAGTGCTTGAAATATAGGAGACTTTCAATAAATATTTCTTTTATGAATACACATAATGGAAGGGCAGGAGAGAACTACTTTAGGTGGAGTAAATAGGCCTCTCTGAGAAAGTAATCTTTCAACTAAGATTTTTACTAAAAGGAGCCTGGCTAGGAAGACCATCACAAAGAACTTCCTTGGTAGACGAAACAACAAGTTCAAAGGCCCTGAAGTTACACCAAACTTGTTCTGTTCAGTAAGCAGAACAAAGTCCTGTGGCTCAATATGGTGACCAAGGAGGGAGTGGTAGTGGGTGAGGTCAGTGAGATATGCCTGGGACCAGGGCCATAGACCGCCTTGTGAGAAGCCAGTAGTTTTCACAGCAGAGGAGTCAAATGACCTGGTTTATGATTTACAAGTTTATTTAACTACTCTCTAAAGAATGACTTCTGGGAACACAAGAGAAGAACTAGATACAACTCTTCGGAGGCTATCACAAGACTGCAGGCTGTAAGATATAGAGACATAGACCAGGGTGGCAGGAGACGAGATGGTGAAAAGTAAACAGATAATGGATAGGTGCTGGAAGTAGACCTAGCAAGAGTGGCTTATAGTTATAATGTGGGTGATGAAGCAAAGAAAGAAATACAGATAGATGAGGTCTAGGTTTCTGACCTGAACAGTATTTTCCATGTCATGTTTCAGTGAGATCTAATCTTTCTTTTTTTTTTTTTTTAAGTAGGCTCCACACCCAGTGTGGAGCCCAATATGGGGCTTGAACTTATGACCCTGAGATCTTGACCTGAGCTGAGATCAAGAATTGGGACACTTAACTGACTGAGACACACAGGTGCCCTGAGATCTGGTCTTTCAAATGTCCATGTATTCTGAAGACCTAACTCCACACACATATACCTAGATTAAAGATGCCCCCTCTCAATCTCATCTCCCAAGAAAAGAAAATATTAAACCAGTTTGAGTACAGAAGGGTCCATACTGTTAAATCCTAGGGGCACTTATCAGGTTTGGAAATCTGTAATCTCAGCTGAGAGCCCTCTCATCTCCCTTAATATGAGTTATGGCAACAGGACTAACCAGTCTCATCCATGGGGATGTTCTCCCTCCTTAGCCAACTTGGGAAAATGGAGTGTTAATTATTAAAGTACCAGTTACTAGATAAGTTCCAGAATATAGCAAGTAGAGAGCTGGCCACAATCCATGGGACACAGTTCTCAGGATGATCTAGAGGGGATTCAGGAAGTGGCATTGAGATCAAATGGAGAAGGTGCCCAAAGCCATGGTCAAGACTGGCAACCAAGAATCTTTAACTAAAAAATTGGCCAAAATGAAAGGATTCCAAAATATGCAGAGTAATCACCAGGGTGATCCAATGGGTTTTTATCAGATGGCTTAATTACTTCCTTGGACTTCACAGGTTTTGGCCCATGCCTCAAAGGCACTCAAAACACCTGGCTGACCTCTTAGTTCAGCAACAAAAAGAGTAGAAGAGAATGAAAGTGTTTTCTATCAATACCAAATTAATCCTAGCAAACCAACTCTGTTTTTACATTGCTCATGTCATCACACAATAGTGTTTAAAGCCACACTTCCTCCAAAAGAAATAAATAAAATTAGATACTGCCAATACCTCACCTTTGCGTGTTAAAGAGTCTTAGCTGATATTTGAAGGATGTCCCTACTGACTGCCTATTGTCGTAGCCTGACGTTAGAGGGGAGAGAAGTATGGCTTCTGATTGTTACAGCCATGACAAGAAAGGCCTTCAGTCATATCTTATTAATTTACTGTGGAACAGAATGTCACATTGACATTTCAAATTGTCCTGTTGCTTTGTTCCCAGGATTATTTTGAGCTTAAACGCATTGAATTTCCAGGTTGGCTATTTATATGAACTAATGATTCTAATCTCCTATCTTGACCTATAGGCAAGAGTAGATTTTACTATTTATAAAAAAAATGATTAACTGCCCAATCTTTGGGGTCAAACAGGCCTGGGTCTCCTTGGGCAAGTGATTTATCCTCTGTGTGCCTTGGCTTCCTCATTTCTGTTAAGGAAAATAATAATATCTACCTTATATGTTTCTTATGATAACTGAGTGAAATAATATTGGAAAGGCATCAACAACTATACCAACAAAAAGCAACTCAAAATAAAACAGGAATAACAATAATAATAACATTTTTAGCACTCCTTAGAACCAGGCCTTTATCTATGTCATTTAAATATATTCACTAACTTCTCATAGCAAGTCCCTAGACACTATAATTATTATCACATTTTACAGATGAGAAAACTGAGTACCTGAAGGTTAGATTATTTTCCAATAGTCCAGCCCAAGCAGACTGGCTTCAGAGCCTAGGGTCACATACTCTGCAACTGCACATCTATCCAGATTTCTTGACATAGCTACCTATCCAAATTTACATCTCCAGCTCATACCTGACTCTGAAATCCAAGCTTACTTATCCAGTATCCGCCTGCTTCCTCATTATTTTCCCCCAAATGGCTAATAGACTCAACTTTAATAGGCTCAGACCCAACACAGTGCTAAATGAGTTCCTCATCCTCTCCCTAAAAACTGCACTAGCCACTGTATTCCCTGTATCAGTTTATGCCAGTTGCATCTTTCCAGAAGCTACCAGTCCCCTTCACCATGCCTCTCTTTCTCTCAAACTACACATCTACTCCATCAGAAAGTAATCATTGACTCTACCTTAAAAATATAACCAGAATTCAACCATTTCTCACCACCTCCTCCATGCCATGTTGGCCCAAGCCACCTTCATCTCTTGCCAGGATCACTCCTATAGCCTCCTGACAGGTCACTCCAAGTCTACCCTCAAGCCCCTTCATTCAATACTCAACCCAGCAGCCATCATCTCAATATGTCCCAATGACTCCCCATCTCACCCAGCGTAAAAGTCAACATTTGCACAAGGCCCTACATTATATGGTCCCTGCCATGATCTCTGACCTTGTCCTTTACTCCTTTACCTAGTTCTTACTCTATGTCAGACACACTGGCATCCACAATTTTCAGAATACACCAAGAACATCCACCTCAGAGTCTTTGCACTAACTGTTCTCTCTTCTTTGAATGCTGTTCTGCCTGATATTGGCATGGCATCCTCTTTTACTTCCTGCTCTCTAATTACTGAGGCCTTTACCTCCATCTTCCTTGATCCTACCTTCTTCCCCTGCTTTATTTTTCTCTGTTGTTTTTATCACTAAATATTATGTATTTTGTTATGTATTATGTATTTTGTTTTGTTTATTATCTGTGATCCCCCTAGAATGCAAGCACTGTGGGGGCAGGAACTTCTGTCTATTTTGCTCATTGCTCTATCCCCCCATGCTGAGACTACTCTTAGCACACAGATGGTGCTCAATTTTTGATGAATAGATTATTGAATAAGTCCCCCTCCCATTAGGAGCCAGACGTACAGCAACATGCCAAGTATAATACAATGAACTCCGTAATGGCATCCCTGTCCGAAGTATCCCCTCTTGCCAAGAGTCCAGCTCAGGCAGACCAGCTTCAGAGCCTATTATTTGTTGTATTTAGGAAGGACTTACAAGAAAGAGATGAGCTTAAGAAAGAACTGGTTGATTGCAAGCAGAAATCAAAGAGAATGAAGAAAATCTAGAAAATCAGACTTTGCAGAACTGCTTCCAAACCACAAATAATAGGAAATAAGACTAAAAACAGGTCTTGAAGGGTCCATATTAGTTAAAGGGAGGTATTTAGCACTGTGGAAAATCATATTAAGTCTGTTTCCTTTCCACCTAAGCGTTTAGTTTCAAATGGCTGCCAGAGAGCCACCATAAAGTTGAGAAAGAGAGTGCTAGGTTAGGGAAGTGAAGAAACAGATAAGGCTTGCGTATTTTGGCTCAGGAAAGAATTCTGGGGATGACATTCTCTCCTATGGAAATGACTAGAAGCAAATAGATCAGAAGCCTGATAACTATTTGAGGAAATGACGGCCCCAAAGAAACCTATGCCTAACAACAACAACAACAAAAGCTTCTGACTATTCAAGCCTTCAAAGAACTCTCACACCCCATCTTGGCACAGGCAGAGAGCAAGCTTAGAATGTTGTACAGCCCCTGAGGAAGGCATGTCCTTTGTGTTTCACTTCACATATGGCCGTGGAGGATAATGAACAAGGAAGATGCACTCAGGGCAGGGGACTGGGGTAAATCAGTAGACAAGGGAGTTCCTCCAAGATGGCAGAATCAGGATGGCAGAATCAGAATCAGGTCACCAGGAACGGGGCCTTCACCATGCCTATGCAGCAGGGTTTCATTGTTGCCTTGAACCAGTGATTGCTCTCTGACTCCCATTCTTCCCCCTCCTGAATGGGAGTCATTACTGTAGTTATCTAGTCCCAGCACCATTATTGTATAGAGTGTGTGTGTGTGTGTGTGTGTGTGTGTTTGTACTACTGAAAGAAGGAGAAGAGGACTTGTCTTTATCCTCACACACAAGCCACCAGACCATTAGGAACCATATCTGAATATGAACCAGATGCACCACCCTGGGACCCTTGCCTTTGAATCTTATACAGCATTTAGATGAAACTCAGAATCATCTCCCTTAAGGAAGAGCCTAAGTGTGTTCTCTATGTAAACAGAAGGGAGAACCTGGATATCTGGTGACCAGTGACCTTGATTATGGTAGGAACTTCTAGCTGTTCACCAAAATCTTCACTCTCCTCTTCCTCCTGGGAACACAGATAGATTGTCTTTCTCAGCCTTCCTTCCAATTACATGTTGGTCATATGACTGAGTTCTAGCAAATTCTGAGCAAAAGTGCCATGTCCAGGCCTAGCTCATCAAGCACATATACCACCCACCATACCTCCAATGAATAATTTTCTATATTTATTTCACTTCTGCCACGCAGCTGTCAATGCCTAGAGGGTTGGATATAATATCAGAGCCAAGAAACCTTGTAAGCTTCATGTCAAATAGACACCCGAATGACTGTGCCAAGTAGAGCTCCTTCCCAGTGTCTAAGAGCTGCCTTAGATTGGTTACACAAGGATTGGTTACACAAAGGAAAACCAAATTTCTATGTTCTTTAGCCACCAACTCTATTCAGTCTATTTGTTACAACAGATAGCCTACCTTGCCTACTCTAATTAATTCAAAAGCATATAAATCACAAAAATGAAAGCCCATCTATTCTACCTAACCACAGCTCTTGATGATCTACTGTTAACACCTTTGTGTAATTTTTCTCTGATTATATGTATACCTACATATATTACAAATATTGATGTACATATGCATACATTATATTATAAAAATGAAATCAAACTACAGTGAGTTACCTTTAAAGAGTTTGAGTATCAATTTCAGTAGGCCATACACTAATGTGGCTAGATAGCACCCTGTGCTTTGACTAAAATAGTAATTACCCATGTTTGACTACCAAAAGTTATGAGATAAAACTGTAAAAATATTTATTCTTTAAAAAAAAATACACTTTGTTTGATAGCTGGCAAATGAGATATCCAGAAATGCGAGTATTCTGCCCAGAAATATGTAGAAATAACAATTTATATCCCAGTGCCTAAAAGTAAAATCAACAGCAAAACTCCACATGTGATTATAGAAAATAGAAGTCCCTCCATCTGGCCCTCTAACATTTGACTGCTGAGGGTATTTTTTCCCCAATAAACTGAGGAGGACAGTTATAGACAAAGGCAAACAGACTCTGCATTTAATACCATGTTAGAAGCACAGGTGCTGGTGAAAAATTAATACATTGCTCAGTGTTTTTTTCAGTTGTTCATCCTTCTTACTTATAGATATTTTCAGACATGCCTTACAAAAACACTGAGCCCAGAGCTAGCACATGGTAAACTATTTCAATCAATTATTGTCACAGAAAGTAATACTTGCCCTGAAATTCTCAGAATAATGTCACATTACTGATGACATCTCTAACTGAGCTTAAGAACACTTGTACCATCTTTCAGTTTTTAAAGGTCAAATCTGTTTTTGTTTAATCACTATTACACATTTTCCTATAAGTTCAGCATAGCTCATGCTTCCCAGAGGGCTGTCCTTCACACACCCTTCACTGGCCAGTCCCTCCCACCCTCCCATGAACTGGTCTGAGTAGGATGACCCCCTTCTGTGTTCCCATAGCATTCTGGACATGCCTCCATCCAATAAATCATTGTCATCTATTTATGGAGAGCCTACGTGCCAGACAAGGGATTAAGTACTTTCTATATACTATCTCATTCAAATCTAATATTCTATTTTATAATGAGAAAACGGAGATAAAGTTTAGTAAACAGTTAGTGTCAGAGCCAGATTCAAAGCCAGTCAGTCTAACCCAAGAGACCATATTCGAAGAAGTCAGTGATTATAGATGGTTTTCTTGCCTCTTTTTCTTCTCTTCTTCAACAAGCATTTATTGATCACCTATTATGGACCAGGCTCACTTTCAGAGTACACTATGAACACCCTGAAGGGACTGTGTTTTTTTCCTCTTAAAATTTCTAGTGCTTAATACCATGCCTGAAAGCCAGTTGCTGTTCAATAAATTGGTGATGCATCACACAATACAAAGCCATTTAAGAATGTTCTCTGCATATAGAGTCAAGAAATCACTCTGTTACATGTCTGAAATTAATATAACATTGTGTGTCAACTATACTTCAATTAAAAAAATAAAAATAATTTTCAAAATTAAAGAAATTTCTCTGCCTGCCTCTATCATATAAAAGAAAGACAAACAAAAGAAGGCCCTCTGAAACAAAAAGGTATGGGCTGAGTTCTAAAAAGATGGCAGAGTACTAGGATCCTGAGCTCACCCTGCCCCATGGACACACCAAGATAGCAGACACATTAGTGCAACTAATTCAGTAACTGACCTGAAGACTGGCAGAACAGACTCCACAGTTATTCAGAGAGAAGAGGACACATGGAAAAGGGTAGGAGGGATGGGGACATGGTCAGAAACCAAACTCTTGGCGAGTCCAACCACAAATGGGAGGGACACCACAAGCATGGAGAAGGGAGAGGATCAGACCCCATAGCAGGTACCCCAGGCATAGGGGACCCACACTAGGAAGATAAGTCCCCATGACATTTGGCTTTGAAAACCAATAGGGTTTAACTTCACCAGTTTTTACAATCAGCAGGGCTTATCTCTGGGTACTTTAAAAATCAGCAGGCTTAGTTCTATGTGACCCAGAGGGCAATAGGAAACTAAGACTCCACCCTTAAGGAGCCAGCATAACAAATAACCCTGCCAAAATACAAGCAGCAGTTTGAAAAGTGCCTGAAGTATATGTGAAGCTCATGTTATTTGCTAATCTCAGTCTGCTGGAGGGGCAGGATCTTTAGGAAACTTTTCCAAGAACAAAAAGAGCTGGTGGGTACCATTTTGCCCCCCTCTCCCCAACCCACAGCATAGATAGCAGGACACTTGCAGAAACCAATGTGAACACTCTCCACCTATCTTGCTAGTACCATGACATCACTCTAACATTCTCTGTAGACCCACCCCATGTAACCTGCCCAACTCTACAGGTGATCTCCAACGTGACTCCTACCCCCAACATACACTGCAAGCAGCCCTGGTAGGGATCACAGCCACTCCAAAGTAACTCCTGCCCTGGAGAGAAGGGAAGATAACCACACACACCCGTCGAATGGGAGCCCTAGCAGCTAAACCTTATAACTGGCAGTGCAACAAGAATGCCCTGCTGATCATTGTGACCACAGCTCCAGCAGAAAGGCTGAGGGCAGGCATCTGGTCTGACTGCTGACACCACCCAACTACAAGCCCAAGACAGCCCCTGACTGGCCCTTTAACAGCACGGGGACCAAACCCTGCCTAGTGCACCCACAACAGGCAAAGTGGGCAACTGCAGCCAACTAGCCAGAAGGCAAAAAAAGCTCAGCCACAACAGCAGGCTGTATGCAACTAAAATAGGAGATACCCTCAAAGTGCCTGGCTCTGGTGAACAGGGGACATAGCACTACAGGGCACCAAAGAACCTCTTCTTCATAACGGCACTACTTTCAAAACCAGGAGATGTAGCTGCAAACATACAACAAAAGTGGTAAGTTGATCACTTATAAAAACCAGTATGGAGGTTAAAGCACAAAAGTTGTAAAATCAATTATATCTATAAAAATTGGTCAAGGGATTCACAAAATAAAAAGATGTAAAGTATGACATCATAGACATAAAATGTGGGGGGTACATAAAAATTTAGTGCTTTTAGAATTAGTTCAAACTTAGGTGACCAACAACTTAATATAGGCTGCCATATGCATAAGATATTATATATGAGGGGCGCCTGGGTGGCTCAGTCGGTTAAGCGTCTGCCTTCAGCTCAGGTCATGATCCCAGAGTCCTGGGATCGAGCCCCACATTGGGCTCCCTGCTCCGCAAGAAGCCTGCTTCTCCCTCTCCTACTCCCCCTGCTTGTGTTCCCTCTCTCGCTGTGTCTCTCTCTGTCAAATAAATAAACAAAATCTTTAAAAAAAAAAAAAAAGATATTATATATGAACCTACTGATAGCCACAAATCAAAAACCCATAATAGACACACAAATATAAAGAAAAGGAATCCAAGCATAACAATCAAGAAAGACATCAAAACACAGGAAAGAGAGAAAGAAAAGAAAAAAAGGGACAGGAACTACAAAAACAACCATAAAACAAGTAACAAAATGGCAACAAATACATACCTATTGATTAATAACTTTAAATGTAAATGGACAAAATGCTCCAATCAAAAGACATAGGGTGACTGAATGAATGGATAAAAAAGTAAGATCCATCTATACGCTGCCTATAAGAGACTCACTCCAAGGGCACCTGGGTGGCTCAGTAGGTTAAGCATCTGCCTTCAGCTCAGGTCATGATCTCAGGGTCCTGGGACTGAACCGCACATCAGGCCCTGCTCAGTGGGGCGTCTGCTTCTCCCTCTCCCTCTGCCCCTCCTCCCCAGCTTATGTTCTCTCTCTCTCAAACAAATAAGTAGAATCTTTAAAAAAGAGAGAGAGAGAGAGAGAGACTCACTCCAGACCTAAAGAAACATGCAGATTGAAAATGAAGGGATAGAAAAATATTTACCATGCAAATGGAAGCAAAAAGAAAGCTGGGGTAGCAACAGTTGTATCAGAAAAAATAAACTTTAAAACAAAGACGGGAATAAGAGACAAAGAAGGACACCACATAATAATAAAGGGAATAATCCAACAAGAGCATATAACAATTGTAAATATGTATGCACCCAACATGGGAGCACCTAAATATATAAAGCAAGTATTAACAGACATAAAGCAAGAAATTGACAGTTATACACTAATATCAGGGGACTTAAATACCCCACTTAAATCATGGATAGGTCATCCAAACAAAAAATCAAGAAGGAAAAATAGCGGCTTTCAATTATTCATAGGACCAAAAAGACCTAATAGATATATTCAGAACATTCCATCCATTTACAGCAGAATACAGATTCTGTTCAAGTACTAGTACATACAGAACCTTCTCCCAATAGCTCACAAGTTAGGCCACAAAACAAGTCTCCACAAATACAAAAAGACTGAAGTCATATTACACAACTTTTCCAACACAATAATATGAAACTAGACATCAATCACGAGAAAAAATCTGGAAAGAACAGAAATATATGGAGGCTAAATAACATGCTATCCAACAATGAATGGGTCAACCAAGAAATCAAAAAGGAAATAAAAAAAATACAAGGAGAAAAATGAAATGAAAATACAATGGTCCAAAATCTTTGGAATGCAGCAAAAGCGGTTCTTAGAGGAAAGATTCTAGCAATACAGGCCTACTTCAAGAAAGAAGAAAAATCTCAAATGACATAGGGCTTGATCTCACGACCCTGAGCCAGATCAAGAGCCAGACACTTAACTGATTGACCCACCCAAGTACACCCCCAATAATACATTTTAAAAATTATTCACCATAAGGGTGCCTGGGTGGCTCAGTTGGTTAAGCGACTACCTTCGGCTCAGGTCATGATCCTGGAGTTCCGGGATCAAGTCCCACATCAGGCTCCCTGCTCAGCAGGGAGTCTGCTTCTCCCTCTGATCCTCCCCACCCTCATGCTCTCTCTCTCATTCTCTCTCTCTCAAATAAGTAAATAAATAAATAAATAAATAAATAAATAAATAAATAAATAAATCGATCAATCAATGGGGCGCCTGGGTGGCTCAGTCGTTAAGTGTCTGCCTTCAGCTCGGGTCATGATCCCAGGGTCCTGGGATCGAGCCCTGCATCGGGCTTCCTGCTCAGCAGGAAGCCTGCTTCTCCCTCTCCCGCTCCCCCTGCTTGTGTTCTCTCTCTCACTGTGTATCTCTCTGTCAAATAAATAAATAAAATTGACCAAGTGGGATTTATCCCCAGGATGCAAGGGTGGTTCAACATCTGCAAATCAATCAATGTGATAGAACACATTAATAAGAGGAGGGAGAAGAACCATATGGTCCTCTCAATTGATGCAGAAAAAGCATTTGACAAAATACAGCATCCTTTCCTGATTAAAACTCTTCAGAGTATAGGGATAGAGGGAACATTCCTCAAGTTCATAAAATCCATCTATGAAAAACCCACAGTGAATATCATCCTCAATGGGGAAAAGCTGAGAGCCTTTCCCTTAAGATCAGGAACACGTCAAGGATGCCCATTCTCACCACTATTGTTCAACATAGTACTAGAAGTCCTAGCAACAGCAATCAGAGAACAAAAAGAAATAAAAGGTATTCAAATTGGCAAAGAAGAAGTCAAACTCTCTCTTTTTGCAGATGACATGATACTTTATGTGGAAAACCCAAAAGACTCCATCCCCAAGTTACTAGAACTCATACAACAATTCAGTAATGTGGCAGGATACAAAATCAATGCACAGAAATCAGTGGCTTTCTTATACACCAACAATGCAACTGTAGAAAGAGAAATTAGAGAAACGACTCCATTTACAATAGCACCAAGAACCATAAGATACCTCAGAATAAACCTAACCAAAGAGGTAAAGTATCTATACTCTAGGAACTATAGAACACTCATGAAAGAAATAGAAGACACAAAAAGATGGAAAAACATTCCATGCTCATGGGTCGGAAGAATAAACATTGTTAAAATGTCTATGCTACCCAGAGCAATCTATACCTTCAATGCCATCACGATCAAAATTCCAATGACATTTTTCAAAGTGCTGGAACAAACAATCCTCAAATTTGTATGGAATCAGAAAAGACCCCGAATCGCCAAGGAGATGTTGAAAAAGAAAAACAAAGCTGGGGGCATCACGTTGTCCAATTTCAAGCTATATTACAAAGCTGTGGTCAAAAAGACAGCATGGTACTGGCACAAAAACAGACATATAGACCAGTGGAACAAAACAGAGAGCCCAGATATGGACCCTCAACTCTATGGTCAAATAATCTTCAACAAAGCAGGAAAAAATATGCAATGGAAAAAAGACAGTCTTTTCAATAAATGATGCTGGGAAAATTGGACAGCCACATGCAGAAGAATGAAACTCGACCATTCTCTAACACCATACACAAAGATAAACTCAAAATGGATGAAAGACCTCAACGTGAGATAGGAATCCATCGAAATCCTAGAGGAGAACATAGGCAGTAACCTCTCTGACATCGGCCATAGCAACTTCTTTCAAGATACATCTCCAAAAGCTAGTGAAACAAAAGCAAAAATGAACTTTTGGGACTTCATCAATATAAAAGAACCTTCTGTACAGCAAAGGAAACAGTCAACAAAACAAAGAGGCAACCCACAGAATGGGAGAAGATATTTACAAATGACACTACAGATAAAGGCCTGGTATCCAAGATCTGTAAGAACTTCTCAAACTCAACACCCAAAAAACAAATAATCAAGTCAAAAAATGGGCAGAAGACATGAAAAGACACTCCTCTGAAGAAGACATACAAATGGATAACAGACACATGAAAAAATGTTCATCATCATTAGCCATCAGAGAAATTCAAATCAAAACCACATTGAGATACCACCTTACACTAGTTAGAATGGCAAAAATTGACAGGGAAAGAAACAACACATGTTGGAGAGGTTGTGGGAAAAGGGGAACCCTCTTACACTGTTGGTGGGAATGCAAGTTGGTATAGCCACTTCAGAAAACAGTGTGGAGGTGCCTCAAAAAATTAAAAATAGAGCTACCCTATGACCCAGCAATTGCCCTACTGGGTATTTACCCCAAAGACACAGACATAGTGAAAAGAAGGGCCATATGCATCCCAATGTTCAGAGCAGCAATGTCCGCAATAGCCAAACTGTGGAAAGAGCCGAGATGCCCTTCAACAGATGAATGGATAAAGAAGATGTGGTCCATATATACAATGGAATATTACTCAGCCATCAGAAAGGATGAATACCCAACTTTTACATCAACATGGATGGGACTGGAGGAGATTATGCTAAGTGAAATAAGTCAAGCAGAGAAAGTCAATTATCATATAGTTTCACTTATTTGTGGAACATAAGGAATAGCATGGAGGACATTAGGAGAAGGAAGGGGAAAAATGAAGGGGGGGAAATCGGAGGCAGAGATGAACCATGAGAGACTATGGACTCTGAGAAACAAACAGGGTTTTAGAGGGGAGGGGGGTGAGGGGATGGGTTAGCCCGGTGATGGGTATTAAGGAGGGCACATACTGCATGGAGCACTGGGTGTTATACGAAAACAATGGATCATGGATCACCACATCAAAAACTAATGATGTATTGTATGGTGACTAACATAACATAATAAAATAAAATAAAAAAATCTAAAAAAAAATCATTCACCACAATCAAGTGGGATTTATTCCCAGGACACTAGGGCAGCTCAATATTCACAAATTAATCAATGCGATACATCATATCAACAAGAGAAAGGATGAAAACAATATGATTATCTCAGTAGATGTAGAAAAAACATTCATTCGTGATAAAAACTCTCAACAGAGTAGGTTAAGAAGGAACATACCTCAACATAAAAAAGGCCATATATGAAAAACCCACAGCTAACATCATACTCACTGGTGAAAAACTGTTGGCTTTTCCTCTAAAATCAAAAATAAGACAAGGATGTCCACCTTCTCCACTTTTATTCCACAGTACTGGAAGTCCTAATACCATAGCAAATAGACAAGAAAAAGGAATAAAAGACATATAAATTGGTAAGGAAGAAATTAAACTTTTACTATTTGCAGGTGACATATTATAAACAGAAAATCCTGAAAACTCCACCAAAAAAACAACTAGAACTGATAAATGAATTTAATAAAGTTGCAGGATACAAAATTAATGTACAGAAATCTGTTGTATTTCTATGCACTAATAATGAAGTAGCTAGCAGAAAAAGAAATTAAGAAAATAATCCCATTTACAACTGCACCAAAAAGAATAAAATATCTAGGAGTACACTTAACCTAGGAGGTAAAAGACCTGTATTTCCAAAAACTATAAAACATTAATGAAAGAAATTGAAGATAACACAAACAAATGTAAAGATATTCCATGCTCATGGATTGGAAGAACCAATACTGTTAAAATGTCCACACTACCCAAAGCAATCTACAGATTCAATGCAATCCCTATGAAAATACCAATGATATTTTTCACACTGTACATAAATTATATCTTGATTTAAAAAAATAAAAAATAAATTTTTAAATAAAAAATAAAAATAAAAATAAAAGGGATTCCTGGCTCTGGAAATATATTAAACAAACACTGGACTGCTACAGGTTAATAATCTTAATCCTCTTAAAATAAAACTAGAAGTGCAATTACAAAGATTATAACTCAGTATATTCTAGAGTCTTCAACATTCTAATGGTTTGATCCTTTCTAATTCTATGCTCTATTTTTTTCAAGTCCTTTAGTGGTCCAAAGAAAATAGAGATCACTGCAGGTTCATACTGAGAGAGGAAAATTCATGAAGCAGGTGGGGATTGAGAATGGATTCTGAAGAATGAGTGGAACCTGGATTCAAACCAAAAATTTGGCACTTTCCAGGAGAGGGAAACAAGAATGAGTCCATGGAAACAGGAATGGTTATGGCATCATGGAAGTTAGTATGATGCCAAGTCTAACTAGAATAAAGAACAGAAATCTCTAATGGTGGGAATTCAATAAGATTATGATGATAAGGAGTTAGAGAAATAGAAAGGTAGACAAGTGGCTTCAGATCTTTAAAGTGACTTACAAAGAATAAAGTTGGAATTAATTAGTTATTTTAGGTTTAAAAACAGAAAATGACATTATAAAAGTGGTACATAAGCATACTGGCTTGGCGACTATTTGAAGTTCTAAGAAGGGCTCCATTCTTATCCTTTCTTGTTTTTTCTTTTTCTTGGACTGGGGAAAGGCAACTTCAAGATGACTGCAACTCAGGAAGAAGAGCCAGAGCAGAAACTAGCCACATTCAGTAAGGGTGCAACCACAAGAACACGCCTCACACAAATGAACCTTTAGATTTTGTTCCTTGGCAAAGAACCAAAGTCATCTATGATGGTTTCTCATGACCTTAGGCAGACCCTCCACAGGGGGTAAACTACTTTACTAACTCTTTTGCCAGCCACAGCAATCCCTACTCTGAGGCCTGAAAAAGCATTTCCTTGAAACTTAATCTGGAATTATTCCCTACAGTAGAGCACTCCCCACTATTCCTAACTGAAGACTTGCACAACACTGTCCCCATACACCCATGGCCATTCATATCCCAAGACCATATGGCTAGGTACATGGCTATTGGCTATCTCCAATGGTTCACAACTGCCTGCAAAAGGAAGTCAAGCCCCTCGGTTCCATTTCCACAACCTTGTCAATGTTGACCATCACTCTCTGGCCCAGTCTGACCTCAAAATCAGAGCTCCATCTTGGACTCTCTTCACCAGCCAAGCTAATTAGCCCAATATAGTCTCTAGTAGCAATATCTGCTACCTACTTCTTATGTCTCACCTCGCTCTGAATTTAGTCCTCATGTCCTGGCCTCTTCTCTCTTACTCATTCTTCACAGCCCAGTTTTCTCTGACTTCCTAAACCCACAGCAACCTTCACTCACTTTGAACTCTTAAATATAATTATTGTTTCTACCAATTTCTTGAACATTCAATTTTATTTTTTTTTTAAGATTTTATTTATTTATTTGAGAGAGAGAGAGAGAGAGCACAAGCAGGGGGAGGGGAGCAGCAGGCAGAAGGAGAAGGAAAAGCAGGCTTCCTGCCGAGTGGGGAGCCCAATGCAGTGCTCAATCCCAGGACCCTGGGATCATGACCTGAGCCAAAGGCAGACACTTAACCAACTGAACCACCCAGGAACCCTTTGAACATTCCATTTTAAACTCATATCATTCCTTGACTGTTCTTGTGAAGATGTCCTTTCTCATCAGTTATATTCCATGAGGCAAAGACCTCACTGAAAGCTAATGGATCCTTCCCAGGCCCAAGCACCTATACGTACTCAATAAAGACTCCCTGAGGTAAATTTATGATTACGAATTGTCATCTAGATCTTTGATGGAATGGTGTTGGGGAAGCAGATTTGAAATGGATAATTCTTAATTTCTCTCATTGTGTCATGTTGCAAATGTGTAACTACAGTGACCCTTGGCATTACATATGGCTTTTCAGAAAATCAGAATGTAATCTTTGCTCTAGGGTTTGATTTGCCTTAGAATGAATGCAGATGACTTTAGAATATAGTCATTAATAATACAGTCATAATAATATAGTCAGTGCAATAACATTGCACCTCGTGATAATTTTCTTTTTGCACTCTGCTCATTACCGCTTAGCAAAGCTAGCTGGGAGGACACATAGACCAGTACCAATCTGATAGGCCATTTCCCACAATCACTTTCTTCATCTATTGCCAAACCAACAAAGATATGCTAAACTGAGTCTGCTCTCCTAGTGAAACAAACCTGGTAATAGCAAGGTTTCTCTGAAAACACCGATGGTTCCTCAAACCCTGCAGAATCTAGCACACCCATACTCAGTGTACCTGGGAAAGTCAAAATGAAGACAGGCACCAATTTTTAAGAAAATGGAAATGCAGTAACCTACCTAAACCCCCAAACAAAAAAAGTCCAGGAACTGCCTAATAAATCACAGAATTGCTTGCTTCACAAAAGAATATGCTGCAGGAAAAAGATTTAAATACAGAGAACTAGTGGCTACCACAGGGGATGGGGTGTGGGGATGAGTGAAAAGGGTGAAGAGGTACAAATTTCCAGTTACAAACAAATAAGTCATGGGGAGGTAAAATACAGCATAAGGGGATATAGTTAATAATATTGTAATAACTTTGTGTGGTGATAGATGGTAACTAGGCTTACCGTGGTGACCATTTCGGAACGCATATGAATCTCAAATCACTATGTTGTACACCTAAAACTAGTACTAAAAAAAAAAAAAAAAGAATATGATGCAGAGTCCTTTAAATGCATCTAATTCTTGGCATTCATGGATTTAACAAGCATTACTTCAATCACTATACTCACAAACAAATAATATGCAGTAATCTGTGGTGTTGTAAAGGCACACGGCTGAGTTATACATGCTGATGTGATGTGATGCTTGCACACAACATGATTTCATTCAACAGCAGAAACGATTCTGTCAGGTACCCCCACTTAACAGGTAAGAATAACATGCGAAGTGTATGCTTTAGTGACATTCACAAATTTGGGCATTACTGAGGGAACCTGTTCTGTTTTAATGCCAGTCTAATTCCCAGGAGTAAAGCAGCTGAGATAAAAGCTTTCTTTAATGAACTTTTTCTCTTGTTGGGCTTCAGATCTGTAATAACTAGTCAAGCTTCCCTCTCCTCAACCCAAGCTGAGACTGATACCAACACAGTAGGGGCTTCATTTTATTTTCCTTCATTAACAAAGTTCATTCATCTTGGTAAAGCTGCTATCTGATTCCCTAAAATTCACAAGCCAAATCTGCATGTTGTGGTGGGGAGAGAGTCAAAGAAGTTAACAGAAGAATGGAAAAGGAGACAAGTCCCATATTTCCGGATCAGTCCTGTTCTGACCCCTGACAAAGGTCAATGCTTCCTATCCCAAAGCCAAAGACACTTCCTAGTGGCCCTGAGATCTGGCTAAGAAACACAGCAGGGTGAATAGAGTCCTTCCACTGGCCAAAGCCCAGTGAATAATCTACACTGGACCATAACCAAAACTAAAGGAAAAAAAAGGGGAGGGAGGGGGACAAAGGGAGGAGGAAGAAAGGAAAGAAAGAAACAAAGTATTAAAACTAATGTCAAAGAATTCACCTTTCTGCTCCCCAAAAGTCTTTCCACAAATACAAAATTCTAATTTTTTATGTCTTCCTGTTCTTGTCTTTGTCAAGTGCACTGGGAGTATCTGAGTGGCATACCGTCTTCCTAACCCCATCCACCACTTCAGAATCTACAATTTGAGAAATAATAAAAGAGTAAAGATGGAGGTTGAAATACCACTTTTGGTAGTGGTGTAGATAGATCACAGAACGCACCTTGGTGTGGGAGCCAGATGGACCTAGTAACTCTCTACTGAGATCCACATCCAGACTTGAGACAGCACCCAGAGAAGAGTGAGCATCTACAGAGCCAACGCACCTGCCCTGGTCATTGCTTCTCCCTGGGAAAGAGAACAGGGAAGGAGAACACACTCAGGATTTCGACAGATTCTCTCTAGTCCAGAAACAATGCCACTCCACAGCTATCATCCTATGGAAGGGGCATATATAAATTGACCCCATGACTTCACAGGTGTCCCCTTGAGGGCAAGAAAGCTGCACTCACTTATACACCTGGTATCTTCTGGGGAAAAAAAGCAAAAGAGAGGAGATGTGAAAATCAGAAAAAAAGAAGACCTCAGAATCTACTTTTACGTAAAGACTATTCAATTTTCTAGATTGGACTAAATAAATTGCCTTTATCCCAGCCAAAATGTGGGGCTCATATGGGATATTATTAGTCAATAAAATGAGAAAAGAAATGCATTTTCTATGCACGTCTGAGTGTAAAGAGGGGAAATTTGCCACTGCCAGAAATAGCTTACAAAACCAAGCAAATTATAAAACAGGGCAATAAAAAAGTAGACCAATGAAATTAAAATGAATAACAAAGTAGATATAACTAGCCTCCTGAGGTAGTTAATGCCAAAATTAACCACAAAATTTTGCTTTAAGTTTCCTAGAACTGAGTCAAAGAATTCTTAGCATCTGAAAAAATTTCCCAAGTATGTAATTCAGTCCTTCAATTCAAGGTTGACTCCTCCTCCATTAATTTGTGGTTTCATTTCGAAAGCTGTGGTTTCTTAATCTAGAGGTTTAAAGGAAATAAAATTAGCAGACCCAGATTTCAAAGTGTAAATCCTAGTCCTTGACTAGAAGTCTCCGGAAGCTGAATTAACATTTAGGCCACAAGGGTGCAATTTAGGAAATTATTGCTTCACGGGCTCAAATGGTATCCTGATGGAATAAAAGATTACACTGAATCTAAGCTTTACTAAACTGCACCTTGGAGTTCTGCAGTATTGGATAGTACCCTTCAGGTACTGGAATTTACCTGTTTGCTGTTGTTCTCTCTGTAGAACTAAAAGTAATTACCTATTAGCATGTGCTTAGAAGCCAAAGATTTTTTAACCAATCCTGCGAGAGCAAAAGAGATTAATTCTATTGGAACAAAAGCAAATACTGCTTCCTTAATTTGGTCCCTATTATATCATATTTAATGAAGCTAAGCATAATAGATTAATTTCTAAAAGTGAGTTAACATTTCACATAAATAGAAATGATTAATAGTAAACTCAGATGGATATTGTTTTGTCTTGCAGGTGCCTCAAGTTGATATCAATTTACTTCCTCAATCTCGGACTCTAAAATAACCCTTGAACCTATACTTGAACTCTGAGAATTTTTCACTAAGTACTATAAACTTTCACTATCCCATACTCAGGCATTAACCACATATGACTATTTACATTTAAATTCATTTAAACTAAGGAAGATTAACATCAGTTCCTCAGCCACTACGGCCACTCCAAGTGCTCAGCAGCCACATGGGACTAATGGTGACCATATCGGACAGCCTAGATAGTGCATCAAGTTCTACTGACACTACTCCTAAGGTCTACAAGATACTTTTTAAAGTAAATGTTAAAATATTTATTTAACAATATGGTAAAAGTGAATTATATCTATTTATTATCTGTTAAAGACAAAAAAATTGCTTGTTTTTATTTTAACGTAAATATCATGTTCAGTGTTTTACACTTACACACATTCATTCCAACATTCAGCAAAAGTATGTTCTGGAATCCTTACATGTCCCTGGATCTGTGTTAGGTGTTGGAGATACATGAGTTCAATCTAATGGAGGAGAAATTCTAGTAACAAATCATTATAATCCAACAAAATAGATACTATAATAAAGGTACAGAAATAAGAACCCGGAGGGGGTGAGTTTTGGGGGCAAAAGGAATGACATTTTTAGGTGCATCTCAAGGAGGATTAAAGTTTCTCAAATCTAAGAAAGTGGCAGGGGCGCGTGGGTGGCTCAGTCGGTTGAGCATCCAACTCTTGGTTTCAGCTCAGGTCATGACCTCAGGGTGGTGAGATCGAGCCACCTGTTGGGCTCCACTCTCAGTGGGGAGTCTGCTTGAGATTCTTTCTCTCCCTCTTTCTCTGTCTCTACCCCCACTCGTGCTCGCACTCTCTCTCAAATAAATAAATAAATCTTTAAAAAAATTTAAAAAAAGATAGAGGCTGGATGAAACAGTTCCTACAAAGGCATGGAGATATTAAATAGTAAGATGTGTCTGAGAACTAAAGAAGGCTAAATCAGGGCATGGAACTAGTGAGGACGGCTAGGTGGAAGGAGTTGAGACTCGAATTGTGAGTTGGGGCCAAACTGGAAGCATGCCATGCTGTGGAGACAGGGCTTACTCTGCAGGGTTTATGCAGTTAATGAAGGTTTGAGCATATAGCACATTTATGTTTTGAAAAAAATGAAACTAGTTCATTGTAAAAGATGGACTAAAGAAAATAAAAAAGGACAACTTAAGGGCGCCTGGGTGGCTCAGTTGGTTAAGCGACTGCCTTCGGCTCAGGTCATGATCCTGGAGTCCTGGGATCAAGTCCCGCATCAGACTCCCTGCTCAGCAGGGGGTCTGTTTCTCCCTCTGCCCTCTTCCCTCTCGTGCTCTCTGTCTCTCATTCTCTCTCTCTCAAATAAATAAATAAAATCTTTAAAAAAAAAAAAAAAAGGACAACTTAAAGTTGGAAATTTATGCCACTGAGCAATTCCTACCAGACGCCAAATAGAAATAATATTCCTATACACATATTCACACTTATATTAAAATAAACACATATATAAACATACTTTCAGATAACTAAAAATAAATATAATTGTAGAATGCTAATGAGGCTGTGTAGATGTATGAGCATGTAACCTAGACTCCAATTTATTTCCAGATTCTGTGGTGTCGGGAAGCCCATACACACACACACACACACACACACCCATCATTTATGAAATTCTTACTCTGTGTTAAAGCCTGTGTTAACTGTCATTCCTACATTATCGCATTTTAACTTGTAGCAACTATCCCAGGAGATAGGAACTATTTTCCTCTTTTTTTTTTTAAGATTTTATTTTTTTTAAGTAATCTCTACACCCAATCTCTACACCCAACCTGAGATCAAGAGTCACATGCTCTCCCCACTGAGCCAGCCAGGTGCCCCTATATTCCCCATTTTAAAATTATGTTCCAGATGGACTGTGTATCTTACTTTAAACCAGACAACTAGAAAGAGGCAGAACCAGGCACTGAAGTAGGGCATGTATAAATTTTTAAGCCTGTGCTTTTAACTTCTAGTTAATATTGCCTTCCAGGATATAAGAACATACTTGATTCACAGAGGTTCAGCATTCTTGAAATATGCTTAATAGAATGACCTAAAATACGAAGAAAACATTAAAAATAATGGAAAAGTTTGATAAAGCTTGGTGCTCTAACACACTGATCATACCTTGATAATTGTTTAGTTTTAAAGGTGTGCACACTTGGGTGCCTGGGTGGCTCAGTTGGTTAGGCGACTGCCTTCGGCTCAGGTCCTGATCCCAGAGTCCCGGGATCAAGTCCCACATTGGGCTCCCTGCTCGGCGGGGAGTCTGCTTCTCCCTCTAACCCTACCCCCTCTTGCGCTCTCTCTCTCACTCTCTCTCTCTCTCAAATAAATAAATAAAATCTTTAAAAAAAAAAAAAAGGTATGCACACTTGACAAGACATTTAAACTCATTTAGACAAAGATGCATCACTGGAGAAAAAAGAAAAAGGCTGAGCTCCACTGACCTGAATTCTAAGTTCTCTTGTAATGGCCCTAACTAGAGGTACAATAATGCAAGAGAAGATTATACAGATTCTTTGCACGCCTTTACTTTCATTGAGTCTCACCAAGAGGGAAAGATGACTCTAAAGTAACTGTCCTAGCCCTCCAATGACCTTACCTTCAGATACTAACTGCAAGAAAAGCCCACCTGAACCTCCAAAGAGGAACTCAGAGATAAATCAGCTTTGTAGCCAGCCCATGAGGGGGAGCACAAGGAAGAGGTAGCCCAGTTGCCACCTGAAAAATATATTAAATGGGCCTGATAAGAAGTGGAGGGTGAGGTAGTGGTGGAGGAGGTGAGAGAAGGAACACAGTTTATGAGCAGGCTTGGTAGGGATAACCAGACTGAAATAATCTGTGTCAGTTTGTTTCTCATCTTGAGCAACTACGGCAATCAACATGGGTTTTTTTTTTTTCATCTATTGCAAAACAACTACACTGACAAATATCTTCAAAGCTCCACTCAGTTATTGGCAGTGCATTAATTATCTTGATTGGCAGCTTGCTTCCTTAAGGGCCCATCAATATAGAGGAAGAGGCTGTCCCTCTTGAAAGCTCCCACTGGTTGGATTCAATTATACTGAACAGAGGCCTGGATTCCTGGAAGATATCAAGGTCATCCCTGGTGTGAATGGTTTATGACCTCTAAGGAGTCACAAGGCCCTGCCTGCATCTCTGTCTAGGCAACAGCTGTGACATCACACACAAAGCGCAGGCATTTCAATTCACTGCATTTCCACTCCACGGTGCTACAGGGCACAGAGATTGAGGAACCAGGGTCTAATCACAGATAGTTTACCGAACATAAAAACTGAACAGATTCTGTTATAGACTTGTCTATCTTGGTCACACAGCATTCCTTAAATTGTAATAATCCTAGACCTCCATGAAGCTCAGGTAATTCCTCAATGTTAATCAACTTTACCACAAGTCTTGGGTAGAAAGGCGGAATACAGAACAGCACTGCTGTAGCTGAACCCAATGCAGCCAGAGAAGCCAAGTATCTTCGCCAGAGAAACACAATAAGAAACAACAGGAAAATCAGCTCTGTTCTAAAACCAAAAAAAAAAAAAAAAAAAAAAAAAAAAACTTCACTATTGCTATTGTCTGTCATAGGCTTGCATATGTGTTTATATACACACATATATGCATTTTTCAAAGTAAGGGGCGCCTGAGTGACTCAGTTAAGTGTCTGACTCTTGATTTCAGCTCAGGTCATAATCTCAGGGTCCTGGGTTCAAGCCCCCATCAGGCTCCCTGCTCAGTGGGGAGTCTGCTTGTCTCCCTCTCTCTCTGCCTCTCCCCCTGCTCAGGAGCTCTCTCTCTCTCTCTAAAATAAATAAATCTTTAAAAAAAAGTAAGCATTTTACCTTTTAATTCTAAACATCACACATGCACACATGTACAACACACATACATAGCAAATTCTTTGAAATAGCAAATTCTCTTCAGAAATGACTTGGAATTGGATTAAACCTCTTCGACCTAAAACAGACTTCAAAGATCATCTACCCCCTCCATCTGCATTAGAACAGTAAGGTATTCTTTATACTGTGTGCAAATTTAACTATATTTATAGAGGTCCTACTGTGTGCCACACCACAAGAAGAATTGATTAAGAACTTGATTTAAAGGGGATATCTTAACAAAAGTTTCCAAGGGGGAAAAAAAAGCAGAAAAAGCAGCCTGGAACACACTTTTCTGGCTTCCTGCTATAGTATTCTCTCCACTGTATCATATTATTCTGGGTCAGTTAGGAAGCAATTACTTACAAGAAACAAAAAACCTTACCACTGTAGCTACTAACAAGCTTAACCAATACATCTCATTTAGCAAAAATTCTGGAAGTATGTGTTCGTTCAGCAGCTTAACAATGACAGGGACACTTTGTTGGCTTTTTCATCATGTGTGTTATCTTCTGATCACAATACAGCTGCTGCACCTCCAGGCATTACATCCTCTTTCCGGTGGGAAGAAAGAGTAATAGGAAAGGAAAGGGCTCTTCTGCCTGTACCTCACTGGGTCAGAACTGTACTGCAGGGCCACTCAACATGCAAGAGAGGCTCTGAAATGGGGTGTTTTGAACTACTCCTATTTCTGCTTCAAATTAAATTAGGAATCTGTAAGCAAAGAGTGAGGGGAAGATTAGTATCAGGTAGGCAGTTTACATTCCCTTCACATACACACATTGACTGTCCAAGGAACTGTTCCATCTTTCTGGAGCAGACACAAGATTTAAGCTAAAAATCTGGTTGCTTATTCACCATTAGCAAGGATGGCAGGAAGAAGAGGAAGTAAACCTCATTCCTCCATCCAGGCTGGCTGCCTCCCCTTCCGCCATAGAAAACCTCCCACACCACACTGTGGCTGTGAATGTGAGGCTGGTTTGAGATTTCCTCTGTGCCCACACATCATCCATAACCCCTAGGGAGAACAAGACAAACAAGCCACAGTTTAAACGTCCTCCAGAACAAACGGTGTTTAACCTTTTCTTCAAATGAGGATCAATAGCAGAGCTAATAAATGGTAAAATCTGGGAAAAAAATCCTACAGGCAGTATTTCTCTCATTCATACACAAACACACACACAGACTTAAAATAGTCCTGTCTTACCAACAAAAGAAGAAAGGTGTTGGTACAAGATTAGGAGATTTTCAACACCAATTAACTATACATCTTTGGCAGGGGTAACGTATTTGTCAAATACTGATGATATTGAAAAACAAAGACTGTCAACTGTCTGAGAGAATGAAAAATGCATGTGTTCACCCATCTTTGTTTTAAAGTTAAAATAAAATAGGAAATCACACAAGTAAATACTATTTTATAGAAACGTAGTCATTTAGCTTCTTTAAGTCAGGATTTATTTGTTTTGGAATAAGATGATTGCAGTCAGTTGGCCTCTAAAACCTATTAGAGATTGACCCACCCCATGCAGGAAGCACTTCTTCATCAATGCAGGGAAATGGCCATTCAACCTGTTTACTGCTCCTGGTAATTGGATGTCATTACCAAATAAGGGACCCAGCCTATTCCTCAGGTAACCAGTTGTCCAGGTTTGCCTAGCCCAGAGAGGCTTTCCAGGATTCAAGACCATCACTGCTAAAACTGGGAAAGTCCCAAGCAAACCAGGATGGGTACATCACTCACTGCACCATTCCACTTAGAACGTGCTAGCCCCTGACCTGCCCCCATTTCTACCTCTCTAGTTCTGCCTGGAGAGACTAGAACTAGGTTAGAGCCCTACAGTGTCATCAGACCCCATGACTAAAATGAATTCCTAATTATTCAAAATGTCCTTCCATATATTCAAAGTTTTCATTAGTGTTTATTATATGACATCTGTTTCTGAAGGAAAATTTTAGGAACATGGCGCATAAAATGCCACTTTGCTGACAATTTTCTTTAGATTTTACCACCTGCTCCATAGTAGCAAGTCATATTTACACAGCTTTGACCCCCCCAACTTCCCACCTTTCCAGGACCGTATCCAGTAGCCACAAGACAGATGTATCCAATGCATTTGATTTGTTTTGGCATTTTGGGCAGAAACTTAATTATGATAAACCAGTCTAATTCTTTCTCACCTATCCTCCTCCTCAGAGTGGATCACACTGATAAAGTACGATTTAAGTATATTTTTCAGTAATTCTAATAACTGACCCAGGGAAATTAAAATAATATTTTCCTGTTCTACTTGTCAAAACCTGTTGAGATATCTTTCAAAATGTGCTACTGCAGGGAAAAAAAGAAATTTTATACACATATTATTGCTGAAATTTCCTGGCTCTTTGCCTCTCAGAAGAGCAATGCATGAAATATTTATTCAAAAATTGAAATATTAAGAATTAAATGAATTTAAACCATCCTAATTACTTTATAGGCATTTCTCCACTGCTTAAGGAAATTCCAAATTATCTTCAGTTCTGTACAGTCTGTGTCAACCAGAACATCTTGTTGAAGAAAATAAAACTCCTCTCAAATAGCCGAGTTGACCAATTTATTTCTATTTAAATAATTGTTCTCAGGATGAAGTAACTGGTTTAGTATTGCAGAGACAAAGTCAGAGGAGTTGAAGAACTTTCAACTTTGTGCAACGTGGGAGATCATTCATTCTTTCACTGAACAAATATTTATTTCTGGAATACTTATTATGTGCTAAGCACTGTTCTAAGTACTGTGAACAGAAGACACAAGAGTTTCTACCCCCCCAGAACTTACGTTCTAGCAAAAGAGACAAACAACCACCCCTGTGATGGTGATGGTAAGTAATATGACAGAAAACAGCAGAGCAAAAATGAAAAGTATCTTTATATCTTAAAGAAGGAGTGTCTCTCAGAAAATGACATCTAAATTGTGACCAAAAGTAATCTGAGGGAGGAAAGAGGACTCTCCCTTTCCACCATCTTCTTTACATGTCTAGAATAGTGGTTCTCAAAGCATGGTCCCTGGACCTACTGCATTAGCATCACATTCTCAGGCCCTACTCCAGAGCTACTGAATATGAAACTCCAGAGGTGGGGCCCAGCGATCCGTGTTTTGGTCATTCTCATTTATGCTCAAGTTTGAGACTGACTGCCTTGACAATCTTATCCTTTCAGGCACCATTCAAATGTTCCCTCCTCCATGAAGCCTTTCCAGATCTTCACAATCAAGAGCGATCTCTTCCCTCCTCTAAAATCTTGCAATGCTTAATATATTTATTCAGCAAATGTTTACTATTCACCTACTATGTACTAGGGATTCGCTGCTGAGAATACCAGCCATAGTCAAGATGAACCCTTATGTTGGGTACATTCTTCTTACCTGAGTCACTGCCAAAGCCTTAAATAGGTCTTTTATATATTCTCTCTCCCTTCAATATAATAAAAACACTATTGCCAGTTTTAAAAAAATAATAAAAATAAAATAAAATAAAATCTTGCAATGCTAATTTCAGATAACCATCCTGAGGCACTTTGACTCTCCTCTTTGTATTATGGCTACTTAAGCACCTGAAGACTCTCTGTTACTACTTGGCTTGCTCCTTTAAAGCAGGACATTGTGATGGTTAATGTTGTGTGTCAACCTGACTAGGCCACAGAGTACCCAGATATTTGGCTAAACATTGTTTCTGAGAATGTCTGGAAAGGTGTATATACCTGAGATTCACATTTGAATTAGTGGACTCAGAAAAGCCAATCGCCCTTCTCAGTGTGGGTATTACTCAATCTGTTGAGAGCATGAATAGAACAAAAAGGTGGAGGAAGGAAGAATTTACTCTTTCTGCCTGACTGTTGAGCTGGGACACTGGTCTTCTTGGGCCCTCAGACTTGAACCAGAACTAACACCATCAGTTGCCCTGGTTTTGGGCCTTTGCATTTGGACTGGGACTACCATACTGGCTTTCCTAGGTTTCCAGCTTGCAGATGCCAGATTGTGGGACTTTTCAGACCCATAATCACATGAGCTGCTTTCTTATTTTATATATTTATGGTCCCATTTCTCTAATACAGACTGTAACTATTCTATTTTAGTATTCCCCACAGTTTGGCCAAATCCATGGCACAAGTCAAGCCTCTAAGACTACATGGGGTTGGTGTCATAGACTGGGTAATAGTCCACAAAGATATCAAGTCCTAATCCTTGGAACCTACAGATGTTAGCGTATATGGAAAAACAGTTTCTTTGCAGATACAATTAAAATAAGTATCTTAAAATGGGGAGATTATCCTGTATCATGTGGGTGAGCCCTAAATGTAATCACAAGTGCTTTTATAAGAGAAAAGCGGAGGGAGATTTGATGCCCCCAGAGGAGGGAAAAAAACAAATGTGACCATGGAGCCAGGGACTGGACCAATATGGTCACAAGCCAAAGGAATGCCAGCTGTCACCAAAAGCTGAAAGAGGCAAGGAGCTTCTAGAGGGAGCATGGCCCTCCCAACACCTTGATTTCAGCCCAGTGATACTGGTTTCAGATTTCTGGTCTCCAGAACAGTGGAAGAATATATTCCTGTTGTTTTAAGCCACCCAAGTTGGTGGTGATTTGTGACAGCAGCCCTGGGAAACTAACACAGATAAGAGCGACTAACAGTTGGTGACAGCTTTATAAAAAATGTTTCTCCTTGACCAGGCTACAGTCCTCAGTTATTCAGTCAAAACTTCATAGAGGTGCTGCTGCGAAGGAATTTTGCAGGTGTGATTAAAGTCCCTGATCAATTGACGCTAAGTAAGGGAGATTATCCTGAGTGAGCCTGGCTATCTCAGTCGAAGGATGAAAAGTAGGACCTAGACTTGCCCCAGAGAGAGAAGAAATCCTGCCTGTAAGACAACATCAGTGAGGGTCGCCTGGGTGGTTCAGTCAGTTAAGCATCTACCTTCGGCTCAGGTCATGATCTCAGGGTCCTGGGATGGAGCCCCGAGTTGAGTCAGACTCCCCGCTGCTCCCTCCCCCTCTGCCCTTCCCCCTGCTTGTGCTCTCTCTCTCTCTCTCAAATAAATAAAATCTTAAAACAAAACAAAAACACCCGTGACCTTCCAGCCTGCTTGTGATGCTCCCTTCCTGACCCACGCGCATCCCATCTCAGCCCGTCCTGGTTAAATCCTGCCTGATACAAGTGCCCAGACTGTACTCTGCAGCAGGCTTTACACATACAGTACTTACCCTTCACAACAACCTGATGAGGTGGGTGTGACTGCTATCCACTTTATAGATACAATCATTCACACTTGGAGGGATGGAGTGAATTACCCCACATCACACAGCTAATGGGGGGGGGGGGGGCAGGCGCAGATCTGTCATTCAAATGCAGTCTGATTCTGAAGCCTCAATCAATATATTGAAGTGTCTCCCACCAAATCATGAATGAGTACAAGACGAAATGGAAGAAGCACTGTAAGGAAATTTCCAATCCTCTCTTACATGTTTCAAGCTTAATAAAGAGAAATAGCAAAGAAATTTGCTTTAGAATGAGCATGAGTCCCATTAATTTGGAACATTCAAGGCAGACTGGACTGTACAGAAGAGTGTACTTTTCTAAATAATTTTGAGAACCACAGTCTGGCTGGGCTCAAAGCCTCCTCCTCCTCTCCCCCATCGGTGGGGTCAGTTGGCCGACCCCTCCTTATCACACTTTTCTCTCTGAGGCAGCAATGGCAAGTGGACAGATGCTCCAGACAGCAGGGGATGGACAGCCTGGTGATAAAATAGAGAAATTTAGGAGCCCTCCACTGGGCTCACAATATACTCTCCCATATTCATGAGAATTAGAAGAACTTTATCAGTATTTGCCCCAGGGTGCTAATTAAATATGTTACGAATAAGATTTTCATATCTGCGATCACAAAGCTGAAAAGAAATTTGCTCCCCACAAAAGAGAATTCTCGGCCCAGCTGAGCAGCTGTTAAACAATGAAAACTCATTATAACATTCTTCATTATAGAGAATTCAGCATAGGATGGTTCTAAATCAGTAGTGGGTGAGGATGGAAACTTCCGAAAGAATGAGAAGGACCTTATAATGAGGGAGTCCCTCCTCTAAGCCAGACCTGCCCGTGTGGTGGTAAAGAGCCTGGGTTTAGGAATCCATCAGAGCAGGGTTCCAGAGTCAGCTCATTAAACACATGACTTTGGTAAATTACTTACTTTTCCACAAGGAAAACAAGCTTATTGGATTTATTATTATTATTACATAATGTGTTCTCATTTAATAAATTCAAACAATATATAGAACAGAGAAAAACAGTAAAGTTCACTTGAAATCTCATTACCCAAAGATAACTGACATTGGGGCGCCTGGGTGGCTCAGTTGTTAAGCGTCTGCCTTCAGCTCAGGTCATGATCCCAGGGTCCTGGGATCGAGCCCCGCATCGGGCTTCCTGCTCAGCGGGAAGCCTGCTTCTCCCTCTTCCACTCCGCCTGTTTGTATTCCCTCTCTCGCTGTGTCTCTCTCTGTCAAATAAATAAATAAAATCTTAAAAAAAAAAAAAAGATAACTGACATTAACATTTTGCTGGGCAAGTTAGCTACCCTCTTTTTGCCTGGCGGCTCTCATGGATAAGATGGAAAAAAGCAAACAGAGTCTGTGTCAGAAGTGGTAGAGTAGATGCATGAAATATATCAGTTAAAATGCTCAGCACAGGGCGTCGCTACAAGGCTCTCCCATGCAACTGTGATCAATCGTCCCGATTGGCCAGGGTCTCTCTTGGCTTTAGCACTGGACGCCCACAACCAGGGGAACCCCTCAGTCTCTGACAAACCAGGCTCGCTGGCCACAGCGCCCATGGCATAATGCCAAAGGAAGGATAACAGGGAGCTTTCATACTCATGGGCGTCCAAACAGTGCTGAGGTAGTACATGACAGCTCTTTTAATGACAAGGAGTCATCATGCAGTTTCCCTTAGATCCATTTTTATTATCTAACACAGGGCCTGGCTTGGACCGAATGGGGAAGTCTCGATGCCAGTGATTCAACTTCAGAAAGGTATTGCCTAATATAGAACTGTCATTCATCCAGAAGCAGTTTTGAGTTGCCAATAAATTGCATTTCCTTTCTGCCTGTCTACAGGCAGAATCTTCGGGACTCCCCTGAGCTATAAGCCGCTCCTGACAAGCAGAAGGGAAGTGGAGTACTTAGCAAAGAGACCCCCTGTGGACTGCCTGTCACCTGGCCAAAGAATATCAATCTCCTGGCTCTGTTCCACCTCAGTCTTTAACTGCTCACATCTCTGGATGGCACTGGCTCGGCAGGATGCAAGTCTTGTCTTCATGGGATCATTCTGCCTTCCAAAGCTAGCCTCGTTCTGACTCAGATTTAGAAGCATCGGGGACCAGAAAGGTGTTTTCTCAACCAGACGCTCAGCCTGCTGATCTCTGCTCACCCACCGGGAGAATGCTCATTCCTAAGGAGTCAAATGACTCACTTTCTGTGCCCCCAGTTTAATGGATCACTCAATTTAGACATCCTGACAAATGTTCAAATGCAACTTCCTTTGCCTACAACTCAACCCATCCTTTCTACCTTTCAAATAGGCCTTCTATCATCTAAACAAGGACCAGCCAAACTCCTTGTGAGTTATGGCCCTTCATTTCCCTTTCTTCCCCCCATTATTTTTCACTTGGCTTCTCTCAATTACTCTTCTCCGTGCTCTCCTGGAGACCCTTAATTATCTTGCCTCTAGTGCATTCAAACCTTTGGACTAACAAGTGCTCTGAGCTGTTTTCTTCCCCCTGGGAAACCAGCAAGAAAGTCACCTAGACATGCTGCCCCAGCCATATTTCAAATATGCACCAGAGAAGCTGAGAAAAAGCCTCCAATCTCCAAGGATATCTGGGGTCCTAATTGAGTATGCGTGAGTTAGCATAATGTACACACACATACACACACACACACACTTCCACAGCCTGTGGGTCCAAGTGACATTACATTAACAGTAATAATAAAATTTTTCTGTCCTTGTCCTCATCTGATAATGCAGAGCCTCGGCCTCTAACAAAGACCCCCAAATTTCATGAGCATGTCTAGGGGTCCAGTCAGTACCATGCGGCTTTTTCTGGGCACACTGCCACCCCACTGCTGCTTCTGTCTCCTCTCAGGTACTAGTCTCCCAGCTGACATCATCACTCACACTCTGGAACAGCCAAAACGGAGAAGTGCTGTGTGGCATACCAAGATAGGATAATCAGCCTTGCCAGAACCCTCCCATTGAGTGTAACATTAAGTAGAGAGAGTATTAATGAAAACCGCTTGCAGGTTTTCCTCTCTCTCCCCCGCCCCAGCTCAGCCACAGGTCCATAAGACTGCTCTGGGCACAGATCTGAGGGACCAGCATCACATTCTACTCATAATCACACTCCCCCACATGCATACATACACCAATGCCAAGACTGTATAAATGAGTCAAGTTCATCACACACAGGTATTCTTCCTTTTAAGTTCTCACCCCAGATGCTCCTCATACCAACAGAGCTCCATTAGCTGCCCTCATGTTCCACCCTCTTACCCTTACCTTGCCCACCCCAGATCCCTGACTCCCAGGGATGCCTAACCCTGAAAATGGGCAGAGCATAGGTTACACTGCATTTCCACATGTGTATATATTTTAAATGATGCATTTCAGGGGCACCTGGGTGGCTCAGTTGGTTGAGCATCTGCCTTCAGCTCAGGTCATGATCTCCGAGTCCTGGGATCGAGCCCCACATCAGGCTCCCTGCTCAGTGGAGAGCCTGCTTCTGCTTCTCCCTCTGCCTGCAGCTCCCCCTGCTTGTGCTCTCTCTCTCACTCTCATTCTATCTCAAATAAATAAATAAAATCTTAAAAAAAAAAAAACTGATGCATTTCAAACCATGAGCACAAGTCTTGACAGTAGGGATTCAAAAATTAAAAGGACGCAGCACTACCCTTAAAGAACGCATGTTCCTGGATTGTGTTCCATCATCTCAGATTTGTGAATCCCCAAACTGCAGCACAGGACATAGAGAAATATAACAACCCCAGGAGTGGGGTGTTGTGTGATGCTAGCCAGCAAACTTTTGTGAGTTTCCCCTTGAACAAAAGCCTGTGTCCTGTCATAAGACCCATGGAACCTATTAGAAGAAATTGATCCTAATGGTATGCAGAATTAACACAATAAGGAAAATGGCTGGAACAAATGGATCTTGACACCACATTAATGGCTTTTTCATGGGAAAAAATAAATTCAGGAGCAAATAATGGAAATTAATGAAGGTACCCTAGGCATAGCCCTCCTTGTCCTCCTAAATAATGGTTTTAGGTGAGTCTGTCCTCCCTCCAAGATAACCAAGGGTACTGTGGAGGACCCTGGTAGATAATGTACAGTGTGAGTGAGAGGAACAGCCCCAGAAGTCCCCACAGGCTCAGAAGGCTATGTGCAGAGTCACTTCTCAAGGGAAGTGGTAAATTTCCACAGCCTTTATAGATCATTTGGCTGATATTTCAATACTAACAGTCTATGTCTTTAAAGGATATTTATAGCTCTAATGGCATTAAGGTGACTGAAGTCCCTGGGACTCCTGAACTTTTACCTCTCAGTGAAACATATAAATCACTTGGACACCAGATTAGCCTTTGGATGTGTTTTTCCTAGAAATTAATGCCTCATCCTCAGTTATTTCTAGCTCTGAAGCCTCAGCTCCAGCAAAACCAGACCAGCCCAAATGGAAATGAATGCCTTTTGAGCAAACAGCAAAGGTTATGCAGGGGGTGCAGGGAAGATGTGAGTAGGATTTTCATCCTTCCCTGGTCTTGGATGTGCCTAAGGCAGATCTGAGTCACTTGAGATCTCCATAAAAAACTTAGGACACCCAATGTTATAAATTAAAACACCCCATTCTCCTAGAACCCTCATCCTCTGCCACACTTTGTTTACCTCCATAGCACATACCACTATCTGATTTATGGGATGTATACTATCATATCCCCCCTCCATTAAAATGTAAACTCCATGAGGCAGGGGTTTGTTTTTGTTCTGTTCATGAGTGTATCTCTAGCACCTAGTATGGTGCCTGGAACATGGGAGATTCTCAATAAATACTTGTTGAGAATGAATAAATGACAAGAATCATAAAAGTTCAAGATTGAAAGGAAACTGCAAAGCCATTTGATGGCCAATCTCCTTTCCTTCACTTACTGGCTCAGATAATAATGGACAGGGGAGATTATATAGGAAATAATTCAGGGATTGAACTGGGAATGTACCTGAGAAAATGGAATCTTCATGCCCCAAGGGGAAGGAGAGAAGACTGTTGGAGACTGAGGATATAAATAGCCCCATGTCTTGGTCTTCCTGATGGGCCCAGCTAGAGAAACACAAGAAGAATTACAATACAGTATACACTCCTCAGTTGGACAGTCAAATATTTATTGGCTACTTACCATATTCTCAGAGATATTACTGACCACTTTGTATATGCCAGCAACTTACTAGGCACATGGGATAAATAGAGAAATGGGACAGACCCAATCCCTGCACTCACAGAATTTATAGTATACTAAGGACAACGGCCATCCAGCAGGTCCTTAATATGATATAAGTGCTATTAAGGGGAAGTGTGGAGTGCCACAGGAACATATAAAAAGACTACCCAAGGCACCTGCAGAACCAGGGAAAGCCGCCTGAGGAAGCAATATGTAAGCTGCTCCATGGCCCTTTAATGCATAAAATGCAAAAGCAAGTCTGAAGATAAGACCCAAAGGAACAGGAAAGTGTCTGAACTAGGAGGCCATGAAAATGGATTTGGGACCCTTGGCTTACTCTGGGACCTTGAACAAGTCACTCCACAACTCCTATTTCTTCCTCTGCTTGGTACTTTCAAATTCTGATATTTTATCATTCCTGGGAGATGTAAGAATCCAGGTAGTCAGTGTCCAGAGTAGACACTAGATCAGAGCCTTGACTCTTACCATAGGGAACAGACGTATTGGGGATGAATTACTCTGGTAGCTGGTGAAAGAAGGAAATTGGAACACCATGAGAAGTGGCTTGGGAATAGGAAGGAAGAATGAGGGGGATGGGGTGGGATTGAGGATTTTGCCTGGGATGAGGCTGGGAAGGAACTGAAAAATGAACTTAAGCAAACCATCCTAACAATAAGTAATATTTGTCTGTGTTTAGAACTTTGAAATCCACCCTATCTCATTTAATTCTCTTAAAAAGCCCGTAAATTATGATTGCCTCTGTTTTGCAATTAAGAAACGGAGGTTCAAAAGCCCAGAATGGATAAAGCGGAATGGATAACCAAACCTTCCCTCTCTAGAATCCCAATAAGAGGATCCGGCAGAGACACTGATCGGCGGCTATCTGGCGGTGGCTCTGAGCAGGTGCCAGTCTCAGAAGCAGCAAAGGACATCTGAGGAGGAAAAGGTCACTGCCAGAGCCTTAGCCTCAACAGACCAATGGAAAGCTGCCAAAGATGGGCAGAGAAGCAGTAACTGCACCGCAGGCCACCCCTCTCCTCCACAGCCCTCAGTAAGAGACACCCATTTAGGTGTCTCTTCACTCCATGTGACTAAGACTGGGGGAAGAAATTCTGACATGTGTTCATTCACTCAGCAAACACTCTGACGGCCTACTAGGTGCCAGGCCTAGCGCACAGCTAACAGAAAGCCCCTTCCCTCAAGGTGCGCACAGGGTGGGCCAGCACACTAGAGAAGGGCTCACTCCACCTCCGTCTGAGTCCTGGCCCCGCCACTTAGCAATTCTGTGACTCTGAGTCAGGTTTCTTAAACTCTCTGTGCTTCTATTTCCTCATCAGTAAAGTGGGAATTATGACAGTACCTACCCCACAAATGCCTGGGGATTAGGTGGATGATACACAAAAAACACATTTCACAGTTCCTAGCACACGGTCAAGGGTCAATGAAGGTGAACAATCATCATTGTAACATGAGATGCATCTTGAAGGAAAGACAGAAATTGTCAAGGAATCAAGGAAAGTAAGATCAAAGCCAAAATATACATATTTAAATATATATGTGTATATATATATTTTAAATATATATGTGCATATATGTAATTTATAAATATGTGTGTGTGTGTGTATATATATATATATATATATATATATAAAATTTATAAAGTCTCAGCATGACAGTGTTTGGAGCATTCCACAAAGTGGAGTCCAGGGTACAAGTCTGGCAGGAATGGGAGACAAAGAAGGTGAGCCCCTCATAAGCCCCAGTTCATGAAGGACCTCTAAACCCTGCTAACAAGTCTGGACTTCATCCCAGGGACACTTTAAGCAAGAAAATAACATGATCTGATTTGCGTTTCATAAATATTGTCTTCTGTTGCAGGTCAGGTATCCCAGGAAGGGACTCTAAGTCGGAGATCAGCTTGCAGATGTTTATTAAGGAGTGCCATGGAATCGACACCTGTAAAAAAGGGAGGGTGGAAGCAGGATTGAGCAGAGGGAGAAGTCAGGCTGCAAAGCTATCCCTCTGATGCATTCCTGACCCTCAGGGTGATCAGGAGCCAGAATGCCCCTTCAGAGCTGTCCCAAGATGAGATGAGAAAGCCAGGACGTTGTACCCTGCCTCAAACATTCACTGGATGTGGGCCACCCTGGGTAAAGGGACTGAGCTTGAGTGAGGGGACTGACCTTCGGTACCCTCTGTAGCTGAGGCACCGAAGTGCTGACAGCTGAAGGATGTTGCAGGTAACACTCCCAACACAGGGGCAATAAGTCCTTCATCGAAATGGGATCTGGGTGCTACATCTCCATGTCCACCACATCTTTCCCATTAAGACAAAGCATCATAATAACCCACCAGGAGACCAGGACTGTGAGCTGGAGGCCTCAGGTGACCTGCCAGCTGTGTAGAGCCAGGCACAGCGACTTGCACATCAGTCCACACAGCATGTGCGCATGCGCACACACACACACGTGCATGTATATGTACACCCCAGGGTCTAAAAATAAAGACTTCCTAGGAGGCAATGTCATCTTTTCATTCTGACTAGGTATACTCAGCAGCTTTTCCTTTCTCCCTAGGCCTTCAGAGCCTTTCCAGCAGAGACAATTTTATTTATGATACTGAATTACACCTGGAAAGAAAAAGAGCCCAGCCAGGGAAAAATGAGAAGCTCGCTAGGGACCTTCAAGGCTCCTCAATATATTTCTTACTCTTTTTCTGGGCAGAAATTTCCATTTACCAAGTTCTTACAGGTCAATTTGTCTTGTGTTAGTTTTTCATTATTCCTACTTTTTTAAGCACACACATGCTTGCGACCAATCATCATTTTCTCTGATTCATGTGTTCAATTAGTGTGGATAATAACTTGAGCTGCCTGACCCATGACAGTGAGTAAATGGGCACCTCCAATACTGAAGTTACCTAAACTTTCCAGTATTAAATTAGCCTTTCACAAGCATCAAATGGCTGGCATGGGGGATGACTTCTTAATGTTTCTATTTGTGTGATATAGGAGCCTGAGAGTTGCCGGTTCCTTGAAGCTTATAAACTTGCTGGAATGAGCTAAATCACAAATGACGGTGTGGGAGAAAAGGAGATGGCCTTGGCATCAGATCCAAAATGCCAAAGACAAGAGTGAAACAAGACTTAGATGTTTAAGAGCTAGCCGGCATCTGAGACAAGATATCCCAGTCCCTCATTTTTCAAAAGAGGAAACATGAAGCCGAGAAAGGCCAAGTGAACTGCCCAGATGGCTCAGTGTGTCAGTGGCAGCGCCGAGACACAAATTCTTTGGCCCCCCAGCACGGGAAATCTTCTCTACCCCACCTAAGTGGGAATAGTAATGGAGTGTCGGGACATTTGCTGGAATTGGAAATAATTCACAGCACATCAGGAAAGGAAGTTATCAGAAATACATTATAATCACAGCTTCTCATTTTTACTTTATGACTCACCAATGAAATGCTGCATTGTTTTAAAGCCATAATGGGAAGCTTTGTGAAGGTTTATACGAGGGTGGGAGAGATCAGTCATCCCCCCCATCAGGGGCCAATAGGATGCCTGCTCCCCTCTGGGTCTTTGGAGAACATATCCTCACATCCTAGGAAACTAGAATCGGTTCTATTAGCCTCCATCACTATACCCAGTTCATTTCTTTTTACTTTTCACAGCTTGTTGTCATGTGTTTATTAGTTTGCTTCCTTATTTATTTTCCATTTTCCCATGCCCAGATGAAGAGGTAGGAGAGGGCAGGAAACTTGTTCATTCATCCCTCTGTCCTCAATGCACAGTAAGCACAGAAAAAATCATCATGGAATACATGAATGAATGAACCAGTGAGTGAACAAATTGGAGAAAATGATGATCATTCGCCACTTGATACTAGGTTTCCTTTTGGAATCAAGTACCTTTCCCTATCTCTTCCCATCCCTCTCCCCCACCCACCCACAATTACCCTATTGCATCTTTCATTTTTTAAATAGAAAAACTAAGATGTAGAATGCTCATGTTTCCATTCATTACTGCACAGCTAATTAAAGACAGAATGGGGGCGCCTGTGTGGCTCAGGCAGTTAAGCGTCTGCCTTCGGCTCAGGTCATGATCCCAGGGTTCTGGGATCAAGTCCCGCATCAGGCTCCCTGCTCACTGCGGAGTCTGCTTCTCCCTCTCCCCGCCCGTCCACCCCCTACTCCCACTGGGGCTCTCTCTCTCTCGCTATGTCTCTCTCTCTCTCTCAAACAAATAAACTCTTTAAAAAAAAAAAAAAGAACAAAAACCAAACCCTAATATCTCTGGGCTTCCATCTCCTTCCACGGGACCACTCTGCCTTATGAGCTATTAGAGTTCTTTTCTCTCTTATACTACATAAGTGTTTAGACAGTTTTCTGTATATAAATACATTTGTTTCCACAATGTAGAAAGAAAAACATCACCAAAAGCGTGTTTGTTCTGGGGGCCACTAAGTCTAATAAGCTTCTCTAGAGGGGAAAAAAAAGCCATCGGTAAGTTTGAGAGATCCTACCTACTTTGTACTCCTTGTGGACGTTCACAAAGTACTTCAGAACCCTGAGCCCTGTGTCATGAAATGAATTTACTTCTGTTAGATTCAAATTTCTCAAATCTATTTGACCGTGGAAACCCGTTTTGGAACCAAACACCCATTCCCATATCTTGTAACGAATGTTCTAAAGTACAGTTTGGGAAAAGCTAAGGTAGAAGCACATAAAAAAATCATGTAGACTCGCTGGCCGAGGTGTGACTCTCACATAAATAGGCTGCACTAACCAAGTGCTTCAACCTTGTGAACAAATCCACCTGTCCTTTTTAGGTAAGCTAAATTCCCATCTGAATGTCTTCAGAACAGTGACGGAACCAAGGAGAAAAGTAACTGCATAGAGGAGAAGGTGATGAAGGGATTATAACTGCGATTATAACTGCCATTGCTTCCTGGTGTTTACCATATTCCTACTGGGCTGAATTCAATGCTTACACAGATGTCTTGATTCTTTTTTCTCTCTGAAGGCTCATTCAGCCTTTAATTATCAATCTAATTTCAAAACCAAATCATGAAAATCCCACAGCAAAGTATACTGCCATCTTGAAGTTCACACAACTTGCATCTTATAACAAGTGAATTTTCTTGAAATAACAACTCCCCATCCC
This sequence comes from Mirounga leonina, assembly GCF_011800145.1. Taxonomy (NCBI): domain Eukaryota; kingdom Metazoa; phylum Chordata; class Mammalia; order Carnivora; family Phocidae; genus Mirounga; species Mirounga leonina. The sequence continues at coordinate 15,605,976 of NW_023270418.1, read as the reverse complement.
TGAACCTCTGGTTCCCCTACCTGGGAATGCAACACAACTAATTCTTCTGATTCATAACATATCCTCATATTTTTGTAGCATATCAATCTCTACTTCTCCATCTACTAGTTCTATATGTGACCTTGGGAAAATTAATTAACCACCCTGTGCCTCCTTTTTCTCATCTGTAACACGGGTTGTGCAAGGACTAAATTAGTTATTACAAGTACAAAGTTTATCATGGTGTCAGACACATATTTATCTCTCAATAGTTATTTTTATAGTCATCATCATCATATGGAATCTTTCTGGATGGTTAGTTTCTAATTTATCATTCCAGCACTCTGTTAGCCAACTGAGTGAAAATGGAGTCATTATCATTCCCCTCTTAAAGATTAGATCCCACAGACCAAAGCAAAATGAATAAAATGTGGAACCCACATATACATTACTATTTCTTAATAAGCCTTCAGGACACTAATTGGTAAGAAAGGGGGCAAACAAACCACTGTTTCAAATGACTAAAGAAATCTGATGATTCTAATTAATTAGTTAATTTACTTATGGTTCTTTTAGACTACCAACTTCAGCCCACAAATAAACATTTATCCTGATTACAGCAGAATCATATGGCAGCAAGATAGTTGTGACCATAAATTTGGTTTAACTGGCCATCATCTGCCAGAAGCTCTTCAAAAACAGCAAGAGACCAAGGGTCTACTATATACCATCCAACAGTTATATTCATCCAGAGCACTCCTGGGAGTGTAACACTCTAAGAACACATTCATGCATGCAATTTGCATCTATACTGATCACCCACCATGAATCAGTACCAATCCAGACATGCAGGATGACCATGAACTAGACAAGCACTGCATTGCCTTCATGAATCTTGGGAGTCTAGTGGGGAAGAAAGTCAAGTAGAACATGATATTTTGACAGATACAGTGAATTTCATTGAGTCAGAGCAATCATAAGAAGCAATGTACAAAGCAATGTACGAAGTACATTTTTTTCCCTATAAGAATAATAATTCTGTCTCCCAGGACCACAGAAAGCAAACACAAAAAGCTTTTGGAAGATGTAAACTTATGTTTACAAGTCCTTAAAATGGTATATCATTCTTACGTCCTTTCTCCTCCCAACCAATCCTTACTGGGGTGAGGTAGAAGGTCAACTGGCTCCATGGGACTGATGTCCACATTTCACCTTCTCCTTCAATGAAGATTCCCTTGGGTGTGCTGACTGACAGAAATAAGTATCCCAAGGAAGAATTAAAATAATAAATAATCATAATAAATAAGTAAATTCTAATACATGTCTTATTCCATATAATATGATGCTTCGATGATGAAGGCTACATGGGAGGTACTTGCTCAAGGAGAAGTCATGACAACTTGCAAATTTCAAGACCTGACCTGAATAAGGCTATGATGACCTTATTTTCCAGGCCAAAAATCAGGACACAAAGTCTAACAAAGGACTTTTTCCACTTCTGGGAATTAAGCTGTCTGAGAGATGTAGTTTAAATGTCAAAATATTGGCATTTCTGGGACATTGATAGTATATGGAAACAACAGGACAAAATACTTGAAATTAAGACTGCCCTGGAAAAACTCAAGAAATAGCAACCTAAAAGAATTTGTGTAAAATACAGAGCCTTGATACCTGTGGAGTCTGAAAACAGAGGAGGGGTGAGTGGATGGAGCTGTTTCCAAGAGTTCAGGAAGAGAACAAATGAATCTTGAATATCCTTAGGGCAGAGAAGGGGGGAAAAAAAACCTATTTTCAGTTTATAATGCCATTAACTCAAATCAATTGATCTCGTTTATCCCTCTGGTTAAAAAAAGTGTCAAGATATTTCAAGGTAAAGAAACCAATACCTCCTTGATCAACTATTTAAATGGAAAATGAATCCACACATAATATGTTTTCTGTTACACTCTTTTAGTTACAAGCAACAGAGATTCACAGAGATTATACCTTAAAAATGAAGGGTGTTCATTTATTAGAAAATAAACATATATGGATTATTAGGTCTCTCCTTCCACTTCAGTTCAATCCTAGCAGAAACTGGTTAAACTAGAAGATTTTCCAAGTTTCAAGTTTAAATTTTCAGGAGAGTATCTGATTGTTCCTCTTCTTTTTCACACTAGCTCATGCCATGGGTGGCTGACCCAAGTATGGGTTTTTACCCACCCTGATCTCATAAATCATGCCTTAAGCAGGACTCCGGGCTTGCTGGCTCACTAAGAGGGGACTATGGGCAAGCCAGCAATGTATCCATGTCCTGCACCACTCTTAAAGTTTGGGCGCCTAACCTTCAAGGAGAATTTTGCAACTCTTTCCATTCCAAGTCCACCCAGCTGTTCCAGATGTACCCACAGGTGTCTGCAGACTGCACCATCCATTCAGAATGCCACTTAACTATAGGAAACAGAGGGTTGCTGCAAGGGATGTGGGTGGGGGGAAGGGGTAACTGGGTGATGGGCATTAAGGAGGGCACTTGATGTAATGAGCACTGGGTGTTATATACAACTGATGATTCACCAAATTCTACCCCTGAAACTAATAATACACTATATGTTAACTAAATTGAATTTAAATTAAAAAAAAAAAAAAAAAAGAACGCCATTCAGGAGACAGTAGCTGGTTGTACTTCCCTCCACCATCAGGTGGTGCTGAAGTGTTTGTTCTGTGCCTGCAACAGAGAGGCTGTTGAACCTCCTCTTTTCAGATCAGCACAACTCCCACAGAGCTAGGGATTTGTCCATCCTCCTCCAAGGAGGATGCTCCTGTGGCCAAAGCTGTTGTGCCCTATGCTCATATTATCTCAGTGCATTCCAGATCCCACCTGTAATCAGTTCACATACCTGCCAATGACCTCCTGTGACTCACCGCCAGATGGAATTCCCTGGCTGTGGGACCATGTTCAGTTCCACCCACCATACTCAGCTCCATGCTCAGCTCCATGGTGGTTCATTCACCATGATCGCCAGAAATCAATCATCCTACAGGATTGGTCCCCATCAGTGAGAGATGGAAATTGGTGGATAAATATTCCAATTTCCTTACTTCATTGGTGGGATAATTCTGGGGTGTTTGCACATGGTCTCTTAGAAGATCCACAGGGGACTGAACCCCAGTTGCTCCAGTAGTAATATGCTCACGAATATCTCCTTTATTGGTTTTGTCCCTCCCTTCTCACTTCTTTCCCAGTCTTCTGAGATCACCCCTCAAAGAAATTATTTGCACCCAAATCTTTGTCTCAGGACCAGTTTTTGTAAAAACAAAAAGGGAATGGTCAAGGGAACATTTTACCCACTATTTCCAATCTGCTCACACCAGCCCCACACTCCAACAGCAACTACCCTTGCTCCTACATCTGGCTTCGAATGATTCTGACCATGACTCACACTCCCAAACTCATACCAACCCTCTGCCTTCATGATTCTCCCAGAACTAGACCCTCTCCTTGATCCTGCATTCCCTAACTAGCATTACCTCAGTAGCATCTTATTTCACTTAGTCTTAACACTTCTAAGCTTCCCCCTGTAAGGATGAAGTCTGCTGCATGTTCTACTCCCGAAAGCTCTCTGGTTTCCCTCCCAAATGCTTCTTCCCATGAGCTCTTCCCCAATGTGTCATGATGTCAGCAGTACTAATTTATGCCAACTCTATGCCAAGGACACATGGAAGACACTAGCATTTAGCTACCTAAAGCCACTGCCGACAGCCTTACCCCTTGCCTTCCTCCTACCATAGAAACAGAAAAGGGCAGGCACTTGTATTTCTAGTCTCTCCTGCAGCTAAAGGTTCCATGGAGCCCATTCTTGCCAAGAGACATAAGGGGAGTTTTGAAATAGCTTTTTTTCATCTCTGATAAAAGAAAGGAGAACGATCCTCAATGAGATCTCCATTTCCGTGTGTGTGTGTGAGACACATGTATGTGTATAACACACACACATGCAGGTACCCTCCTGCTTTGTCCTCTGGACACAGTTGCATATAGAAGAGGTTTCTAGGGCTTCAGAAGAAATCTTATAAGCATGAGAAATATGATAAGCCAGAAGAATTGCGAGATGCCAACTCAACACCTTGACATCATGGAGCCGTGGAATGAACAGTAGGACTGCCTCCCTCCAGGCTTCTTGTTTTGTAAACAAGTGTTCTTTGCATTAATCCACTGTTAAGGGAGATATACTTGTAGCCAAAATTATTCCCAACTGACACAGGACAAAATGAGACAGAAGGTGTGTAGGATTCTCTCCCTCAAGCAACCACTATTTATTAAGTACCTACTCTTTGCAAAGCGTGGCAGGAATACAGAACGTGCATAAAGCAAAGTCCCTTCACAGGATTAGAAAAAAGCGGGAAATTGTGATAAAGTAGTTGCCAAGTGGTGGGATCAGCTGTATATGCTGACAGGAGCTACCCTGGGAGCCCCAGAAGGGGTAGGCTGCTGTGGACTGTTGCAAGAAAAAGAGGCTTCCTAAGGCAAACTTAAGGCACAGAGGATTTAAGTAGATGGAGAAGACTGGGAAGAGAATCCCAAGCGAGGGAAGTCATGTAAGCAACAATACTTGAAATAATTTTATAAAACAAAATGGGAAAAAGCAAGGCAACTAATGTGACAGCACAAAGGGGTGGTGTCCTGGGTGTCACTGAGCCTCTGGGACTATTCTTATGAATACCAGGCCCACAGTTGTTAACATATGCTAGCAAGGAAAGTGGGGGTGGGGCATCAAATCAGAAGGCAGAGACCACAGAAGTGGCCAGTCTAAGGAAAAAATAATAACAAAATAACCATGTATTGAATACTAGAAGTAATCACTACAGTAAACATTTTGTACAAATTGTCTCATGTAATGCTCAATACAATCTTTCAGATAGGAATTACAATTCTAGTTATTGTGGATAAGAAAAATAAGGTTCAAAAATGTTCTCAAAAATCACACTGCTATTAAGGGACAGAATCCAATTTCAAATTCAAGTTTCCCTAATTCTGATGCTAAGTTAGACCAGGGCTGGACGCCCCGCATGGGCTTCACAGCCCTCTCTGCTTCCCTCCATCACAGCACCTGCTGCACAACCTGAGAGCAGGGATGGTGGTTCATTCACCTTGTGACCACCCACCCCCTCCCCAGTACCTAGCAGAGTTCATGGACAACAGGCACATTGACAAATGTTTGCTGAATGAATGGAAGTCTTCGTTCAGGTGCTAGATGGACTCGTAAATTGAGATAATCTCTTTAGGTTTAAGGTATAGCATCCTGGCAGGGAACAGGTAAAACTGAGGCGTGGATGGCTGGCTTTGGCCAACTCAGCTGAGAAGTCTCCATCACCACCACATAGCCACTACCTCATCACCTATTTAGTCTGAGATCGAAAATGGATAAGGAAATAAAGCTTTTATACAGAAAGCAGGTTGTAAGGCTGGTGAGCACTAGCAAGCCTCTTTCCCTAGCAGTAGGAAAATCCACAAGGGAGCAACCAAGAGGACAAAAAGGGCAAAAGTGAGCCCAAGAGAATCAATGGTGAGATGGTTATTATCAAAAGGCTGGTCTTTATCACCAGAGGCCAGCCTTAAACAACATCAGCTTAAATTTCAGCCAGGTGGATTAAAATCAAAGGAATGGCAGAACCATGAAGAAAAAGAAGTCTGGAAATGCCATTCTTAGTAAAGATTGTATAAGGAGGTAGTGGTGATGCTGAGGTGACAACAACACAACATGGTATTTATAGCCACACATACGATACGCACACCCTTTGAGGCTCCAGTCCATCCATGGCAAGGAGAGGAAGTCTTAGAGCTTCTCAAACATTAAGCATGCCTCCAACTTCTAACTTGGAGCTGATAAACATTTATTTTTTTTTAAACTACTCAACTGTAAACATTTGTCAGTTTAGCCTTCTTAAGTAATGAGTAAGCTCAAGTGTTATCCTCAGAATATGACACTTCATCAATAGGTGGGATACAGCAAGTATTTTCACCTCCATACAGTGTTGAAACAAGTATACAAAGGAAAGCTAGCAATAGTTATTCATTATCATGGGCCCTGAACACCCACTTTGGAGTCATCTTACCTTTACAAAACTTCAGGGAGAAAAGAATTATACTTCTTGTGTTTATGAAGTTTTCACATTGTTCTATAAATACTGTGGTTTTTTTCCATTTTCTCTTCAACTAGTATCTTGCCTGCAGGAGAATTTAATGGTTTGGATCATTCCCATGTGTTGTGAACTTTTGACTAATAGTTATTAAGCAGTTACCATGTGGTATGTGCTACCTTAGGTCCTTCAATTTCCTATTTCGTTTCTCAGCCACCTTAAGGAATACGTATTGCTGTACCCACTTCTCTGATGAAGACTCTAAAGCTCAGAAAGTTGAAATCATTAACCCAGGGATCCACACTAATAAGTGAGAGAGCTAGGGGGCACCTGGGTGGCTCAGTTGTTGTGTCTGCCTTTGGCTCGGGTCATGATCCCAGGGTTCTGGGATCGAGCCCCGCATTGGGCTCCCTGCTCAGTGGGGGGCCTGCTTCTCCCTCTCCCTCTCCCACACCCCCTGCTTGTATTCTCTCTCTCTCTGTCAAATAAATAAATAAAATCTTAAAAAAAAAATAAGTGAGAGAGCTAGAATTCAAAATCACTTCTACTGAGTCCAAAGCCCTCCATTTTAACCACTGCACTATACAATCTCAATTTGTGCCACGAAAAGTCTACCTGCAAGCTTTCATCACAGAGAGAGTTATCTTCCCCTTTTCGACTTGATGGCCAGGAAGCTCATGCACAAATTTCAGGCACAAGGTCATTAACTATAGCCTTTCCTGTATGATTTCTAACTTCTGTTTCCATGTCTATGATCTCTGCCATGTATAAATGTATATATTTCTGCTCACAAGTATTACCTATCTTTAAATAATACAGTAGAAGTATATAGACTTATCTTCATTTCTGTTATCACCGATCTATTTTAAACCATTATCATTTGAAACAATAAGAGAACATCATAAGGGATGAGAAGGAAGAAGAGTTTCTTTTAATTTCGATCTAACTTAATAATTAATTTATAAGTTACTAATGTTCTGATTACTATGCATAGTATCTAACATGCATACCTAGAGTGTTGCCTTTTAAAAAGAATTTTAAGAAAAAAGTGCACACAAGCAATTCTGTGATAAATAATGAGCATTGATCATAAGTACCTGTTCTGAAAACCCGTTAAACATATTGATCTGATTTTGAAAGGAATCTGCCGTTCATGGACAAAGTGATTCACTACTTGCAAGAATCATGAAAACAGATGCAAAGTAAATGAGTCTCCAGGCATCCCAAGGACTAATGGAAAAGATTAAAGAGTGAATTATACAGTAAAAATCAGATTATATCTGCTTATATTACCAAGTTGGTGACTTAAGAACCACTAGATAAGCCATTCTGCTGGAATCAGCTGGTTGTTAGGACAGCCCGCTGCTATCAATAGCAAGTATATCTATGGAAACTTTGCTCAAAGAGTGCCTGCGTATGTGAGAAAGAGACTCCTGATGATTTGGGGAGTGATTATGTCCCCACCATCCAATCACAGTTTATTTTCTATCTGGATTAGAGCCTTATATTCTGGTGTAGTGTCTCTATTTTTAAACTTCGCATGGTTCTCCAAGATATCTTCCAAAACTGGAACTCTGACTTGCACTTGCTTGTATTCTCCAACATACTGGAGTCTGCCTGTGAAGCCGTGCCCTGTGACAGGAGTCCTGAACAGCCTTTTTGATGCAACTGTCTTTCTAGACTTCCAAGTAGCACCCAACCTTAAATTCACCATCTCTAGGGTCCACCCTCCTGTTAACGCCTCTTTAATCTCCTTGGAGCCCCTACTATCTCTTCCCGCTCACCGATCACTGTTTGCCTAGACTACCAACTATGATTATCGTGCTCCCTTTAGACATGGCACTTTGTCCCCAGATGGAACTTCTCCTATAAGCCCCTGAAACTGGACCAGGTCAAGCCCTGACTCTGCCTGAGGATCAGCTCTCATAACAGACCACACCCTTCCCCATTTCCTTTGGTCAGAGAGTCTTTAATGTGACTCTGAGAAGCTTTATAACTGAATATTTACATTTCATTTCAGGTATGCTTATGATGTATTTCTTCATCTTTTTTATGCCAATTGTATCATGTTCAGATTTAGATGAACACTTAACTTTTTCAATTGCTATATAGTCCTCCTGTGAGTCTTTTCACTCTACATAGGAACGCGTCTTTCCTACTGACTGAAACATCCATCTGTGCCCTGGTCTAACAGACCATATTAGTCACAGTGTATACACTTGAATTGACTCATCAAACCCTCCAGGGGTATGAAAGCATCTCTCCCTCTGAGAGCCATGTGGACAATTCAAGTTTGCTTGGGTCCTGAATACTTGGAATTCAATTGTATTCTTTTCCCTTCACAAACTTTTTGTAAATTTTTCTTTCAAAACTGATCCCAGTTAGAACCAGTTGCCCATTTCAAAGCAAACATTTTATATATCCTCTCTAAAATGTGGATGTCTGTGCACATCTTACCAAAAATTTAGAGGCCAACATACGAATTGAAAGCAAAACTGGAAAGGAAAAAAAAAGCTCTACATGTTTTAGAAATGCTGCACTGATCCCTCCTTTTTATTAAGGATGCCTCATTCCAGAATTGAGGTGGTGTATTTGCTTCCTATACTAAGAGGTGTCAAATGTCAGCCTAACAGGCAGAGCTCATTCCTCACTCACTACGTGAGGCTATTTGCACTTCGCTTTTAACACTATCCTCAATTTTTTACAGTTTAGGTTTGTGTTTTCAATTCCTTCACTCATGGAATCTTAGGCCACCCCACTGAAACTCTATACTGGTAGGGCTCCACAGAAGAATTTCCTTTTGAAGTCTGCACCCCAAGGAAAATACCACGGTCAATAAGACTTTGCCACAGTGTCTCCCACAATGTCTAACTTAGTTGCAGCTGTAGGCCTTAAATTTAAAAACTGGATAATGTAACTTGATTATGATGCAGGAGCTTGAATTGGGGCACAGGTGCCATGGTGGAAATATCAGAGTCTGACCAGCTTTTAGCCATATGAGAAAGCATTATTGGGTTACTTGCACATGAACAGAACCTGCCCTGAAAGCCTGGCAGATCTTCATAAAAAGCCATGAGTACAATCAAGTCCGTGCCATTAAAAGGAGAGCTCATGGCTCACACTCTAAAGCACACGCTGTGGCCAGCAGCACAACCACAACCAGCTGGCCAAAGCGAAGTGTGTCCCTGGCTGGGCAAACTCAACCCGGGGCCTCAGACATCTGCAAGCTACCAAGGCACTGCTATTTCTTAAGGTAGACTTTGCTAATGGAGCCACATTTTCTCTTACTCCTAACACTATATGCCAAACCAGTGCTCCTAAAGCAGTGTTAAAATAGAGCGAGAGCCTTAATGAGTCACATCAGGCCAGAAGGCAATGACACTACCGCCATCCATGCTGGTGGACATTTCTGCCTAAGGAGCTCTAAGCACACATTAACACTATAAAACCTGGCACAAACTCCAGGATTCACTGTGCAGGGTGCCTCTGCACTGCTTAATGGGAATATATAATTCCATAATAACGATTCCAAGTCAAATTGGTCTTTTGAATGGCAGTTCTTTGGTGGGAACCTGCCATGGTCTGAATGTTTGTGCGCCACCAAAATTCATATGTTGAAGTCCTAATGTCCATTGTAATGGTATTGGGAGATGGGGCCTTTGGGAAGTGATCAGGTCATGAGGGTGGAGCCTCATTAATGGGATTAGTGTTCTTATAAAAGAGACCCCAAAGAGCTCCCTTGCTTTTTCCTCTGTGTGAGGACATAGCAAGAAGGTAGAGTCTATGAATCAGGAAGCCCTCACCACACAGAAAATCTGCTGCACATGATTGTGGATTTTCCAGGTTCTAGATTTGTAAGAAATAAATGTTTGTTGTAAGTGACCCAGTGCTATTTTGTCATTACAACCCAAACGGACTAAGACAGAACATGAACACTATAAAATGTGGCACAAACTCAATGATTCATTGTGCAAAGTACAAAATGGAGCTTTACTGCCTCTGCACTGGTTAATTGGAATATATAATTCCATAATAAAAATTCCAAATCAAATTGGTCTTTACAATGGTAGTGCTGCAGTGGGAACTCAACCATTATAAAACTAAAGCACAGTTCTCCTCTATCTGGAAAAGTTGTCCTCTCTGATGGAGAATATGGCCTTGGTGGAACACACATGGAACATTAAAGGAGAAATAGGGACTGTCATCTAAATCAATCCTGGAGATAAAATAGTGACTTTTGTGAAAATCATATCACCCTAAACCCGGGGTCCTACTGAGTCAACTTTTCAAGTGGCTATTGTTCATCTCAAGAAATACCTAATGAGCATTCCAGATGGCACAAAAGTCAGTGGAAAGGTTTATAAAAAAGAACTCCTGACCCCAAATGCTGCAGGTAAAATTTGTCTGGAAAGAGACTGCAACATGGAGATTTGCATGCAGGAAGTTTATTGGAGTAGATTATTAGGATTGAGACCTGGGAGGGAGGAAAGCAGAATTGTGCAGGGTGGGGTTGGGGGATAATTATGCAATTAAGCTGTATTGTGGTCACAGCAAAGGCTTCTGCTGATCCCACAGGGAACTAGGGAGCTGGGATGACCTCTCAAAATTGCCTCAAGTGGAGGCAAGGCAGCCAGACCCATATTGGGATATGGAGGAGGTGGCCATTCTTAGAGAGGAAGTCACCAAAAGCTGTCAATCACCAACAGTTCAGCAGCTGGAGAAATAGGGGCCTCCATCCTGAAAGGAGGTAGGGGAGATGTGGGAGGCACACAACAGCCTCCATACACCAAACAACTACACAGGTCAGTTTTTGTTTCTAAATTAAGTGAAGGGCCCAGTTATATGGTTACGCCACCCAATCCAATCAACACTGATCAGAACAGCTATGAGACCCTAAAATTGGTCACTTAATTTACAACTGGACATTGCAAGTTTTGCTTTAATTGTGACTAATTTTTCTTAGGAGGGCAATTCTCGATGTCATCCTCTAAAGAAGATGGTAGCAGGCTTACATGCTAAATTAACTAAGTGTGAAGTCAATGGTACAATAATGTAGAGTTTAACCAATTCTCCTACTCATGTTCAGGATTCCCCTAGCAGGGCATACTCCTGAATATGGAGAGTAAATTCTGTTTTACAACATTCTCAAATCACAGCCCCTGCTATCTGTCCTGCTGGAGAACAAATCACCAGGAAAATTAACCATTAACATTTGCTGAGCACTTATATGCCTGGGACTATTATGAGTACTTTACATGCATTATCACCCCTCATCCTCAAAACAACATGAGGTAGAACAAAATATGGAAGAGGAAACTAATTTACAGAAAAGTTAAGTAACCTGGTCAAGGTCACACATATTATGTGTAGTATAGCCCAGATTCCATGTTATCAAACCCGAAGAAAATCCACATAGTTGTTTTAGATATTCTCCATTTTCCCCTACAGACCCCTTCTCCACCCCGTTCTTTTTCAGTAGGCTAACCTCTATGGATTCTATTAACTAAGCTCTTTTGCCTTCTGGTCCAGTTGAGTTGACTAAAAGGAATTACCAGCAAGTGATCAGAGGGTACGAAGAGACCAAGATCTTTTACCATTAATTCTAAGGCATGGTTTTCAACTGGGGTAATTTTCCCCCAGGGACATTTGGCAATATCTGAAGACATTTTTCTGTTGTCACAACAGGAGATTGCTATTGGCATCTAGTGGGTAGAGACTAGGGATGCTGCCATGCATAGGACACCCCTGACTCTGCCCAAAATGAAAGAATTTCTGATCTAAAATGTCAACAGTATTGAGGTTGAGAAATCCTATCTAAGCTGATGCTTACTGGAAAAGGTAAGAGGCTAGGGGATCTTTGGAAGGAAGAAGATATGATATGAGCACTTATCAGTGTCTTGTGTGTCATGACACTGTCCATGAGACTCATGTGCTCTCTGATGGAGAGTATGTCACTGCATAGGACATCCAGCTACATTTCTGAATCCACCAGGGCCCTGGCAGGAGACATATGCAACTCTCAAATGCCATATGAGACAAGTTTAATAGAGGACCTATTTACAAAGCTGGGGGCAGGCTTAACAGAAATAAACAAGGGATATTGAAGACAACAGTGGTCTGAAGTAGGGAAGAGGAGGCTGTGGTTATTGGAACCCATTGATATCTCTAGCTGTAGGAAGAATCTCTAGTAGAGAAAGGAGTCCCTGCCAACCTGTGGCCCAGTAGGGAGGAAACCAGGGATTGCACACCCTGATCTTGGTCTCTTCGTACCCTCTGATCACTTGCTGGTAATTCTTTTAGTCAACTCAACTGGACCAGAAGGCAAAAGAGCTTAGTTAATAGAATCCATAGAGGTTAGCCTACTGAAAAAGAACGGGGTGGAGAAGGGGTCTGTAGGGGAAAATGGAGAATATCTAAAACAACTATGTGGATTTTCTTCGGGTTTGATAACATGGAATCTGGGCTATACTACACATAATATGTGTGACCTTGACCAGGTTACTTAACTTTTCTGTAAATTAGTTTCCTCTTCCATATTTTGTTCTACCTCATGTTGTTTTGAGGATGAGGGGTGATAATGCATGTAAAGTACTCATAATAGTCCCAGGCATATAAGTGCTCAGCAAATGTTAATGGGGTAAATACAAGAGTAACCAAAGATGGAAAGGAAGGAAGGAAGGAAAGAAAGAAGGAAAGAAAGAAAGGTAGGAAAGAAAGGAGGGAGGGAGAGAGGAAAGGAAAGGAAAGAAAGGAAGTCAGGAGATATTTCAAAAAATATTATTCTGCTAATTTCTGCCACTGGTGATTAACGTCCCTCGCTAAAGGTACTTACTTTCACTTCTTTGTTATTCCCTTCCAAGAAGCTGGGAGTTCTATTCTCACGGAGAATGTTTCTCTATCAACTTTCTCCTACCTCACAATCACACCCTTCCTAGGCAGGTTGCTATGATTTTCTCAACCACATTGCTCTGCCTACAAATCAAGGAGATTGCACAAAACCATTTCTAACCTTCTCCCAGCCCTGAGAATCTATAGCTTTAAAGCAACACTTTCTCTGTTCAAGAATGATACCCCTGATGGTCATCTTTCCTCTTGTGTCTGTGGGAGCTAAAGAAAACCAACCACATAAGATTGACTTTCTTATATACACAACCATTATCATCTCATTTTATTCCCACACTCTATCCCCCATCTTGTTTTGGCCTTTTTTCAAAGATTCCAGGGATTTATGTCTAGAACAAATATATCTTTGTCATTCTGAAAAAAATGGATGCCTGACTTGAGTTGAAATATAAAGAAATACCAAGAAATCTGAATGGTTTATGCTCGACAACTATTTGGACCATGTTCAAGGGCCTGCGGTAGAAACTCTTCATTGGCACCACAATGTTTCCATTATTGTCGGTGTCAGGAAGGAAAGTGTTGCAAGTATTTGAGATCTGAGGTTTCAACATTTGTCAAATGCAATTACCCAGTTTAGCTCCAAAAGTTGATTGGAATGTTATCTTCCACTTCTCATTCACACAATATGTAGAAAAGGAAGCCAAGGTGTAGTTTATAAAATAGATACAGTAATAACAACAATATCACGTTTAAATTAGAGTGACATGAATGAGTTTGTAATACTTTGAAACCACATAACCCTGAGAGAGCTAAAAGGTCTATTAGAGATAATGAGGCTGGTAGATGCAGCATTCCAATGAGAAGGAAGGACGCTATGTACGTATGACTCACAAGACAGAATGCAATCCAAATACAGTTTTCAAACCACAAATAAAATGTTGGCTTAAAGCACTGCATCTCTCTGGATGAAACACAGAAAAGACTATTAGGTGCTGAATCTTACTCTTCAAAGGACTAAAGCTAACCTGTTCTTGAGAACAAGGATGAAACAGATGACAGTTTTCCTGAGCAGCATCCCAGACATGTGTCACTCCAAAAAACTAGTTTTTTACTAGGGGCCAACAGATCCCCTAGTAATCACTCTTTCAGATGCAATTTTCAGGCACATCACTTGCAACAGAACCCCCACTTCTGCTGTATCCTAGGATTAGAAATGTTAGCTAGGTTGCCAGTTTTGTGTCTTAAAAGAAGGTGCAAGTCAGGAACTATTTGGGACATTAAAATACACTTAGGACACACAGTTTTCCAGGGAGCCCCTTCTCAGTGACATAGGGACAAGGATTTGCCAGAGAAGAGAGCTGCTGTCATTGGCCAACACACAGGAGATGATTCTTTTCTTCTTACTTGGGATCATGACTGGCCTCATCACAAGGAAAATCAGTGCAAGCTAATCTCTAAGAAACTCCAGAGCATCCACAGACTCAGAGGTCATGTTGCTATGATGGCAAAATACAGAGGTGGAAAATGCAAAGTTCAAAAGAAGATGAGTAAGGAATTACATAAATGACATAATCTCAACTCCATTCAGTCTGAGGGTCACACATCACACACTGGTAGCCCCATAAGCCAAATGCAGGGAGCAGATGCAACCAAGATCGTTTTGGTGAAGAGAATGTTTTTAAAAATTGGACTTGAATGCCTTTATAGGAAGGCATGCACTTTCCTCTGCCCATCTGCCCCACTTTTCCCTGACGCTTACACTGACCCACATCAATCATTTTTGTTATTTGACTAGCCCCTGAGACACGTAGCTTGATAAGCCGTGTTGGTCAGGCTTCTTAACTGCACAATATAAAATCTGTTGTGACAGGTTAAGTAAGAAATAAGCATTTGTTAAAGGATACTGGGTAACTCATAGAATAGCTGAGAGGGTAAGAGGCACGGACTAAGGAGATACTCAAGCAGGAACAATGCCAACCACAGAACGGGGTTTCTCCACTAAAAACACTACTGGGACCCCACTTAGCAGCAAGAGTGCCCAGAGCGCACACGGTGGCCCCATCATGCTCCCCTCCAGAAACCACCACGCCCACCACTGCTCCGTGCGCAAGCTGGACTCCTTGTGCTGCCCCTGCCTTACTTTGCTCACTTCCAACCCCAGTTCTGCTTGGCAGAACCAGGATCCCAGGCCCTGGTCCCAGCTGCAAAATTTTATTCAACAGTATGGATGAAAACAAATAAGGTATACCACCTATTTTATTCTAAAATTATCAAAGGAAAATATTTCAATCTCCTGTAACTAGGTTTTCATGATACAGGTAAAAAAAAAATGAAATAAATATTCCATGTTTAATTTAGTAAAACCTTTTCTCAAACATTAAGGAATAGCATTTTGCCACTTACTACCAAAAAATGGCATAGTTTAAAATATAGAAGCATAAAAACAATAAAACCACAAGAACTACTGAAAGAAAATTAAGCAACCACCAAAAAAAAATTAAAAGAAAATTAATTAAATAAATTCCAAGTAATAAAATGTAGCACCAAAAAGAAATATAGTAGCAAACTTACGCTAAAGATAGTTAATATATAACCAATCATAAAATGACTATGTTTCCTAGCAAGCAAAGCAAAAAAAAATGTTACAAATTTCTTATGGTTTATTAAAAGTACATGTGCCTAATTCACTAGGGAAATACATCAATTTCTTACCTTTGTGTTCTTCATTTTGTTTATATTTACTCGATTCCAGCTCCACAATGAATAATAATGGATATTATCTAGATCCTAGAACTATGTATAAATTTTGTACATCAATTTCTTACCTTTGAACCGAAAAACATTTATCATAATGAAAGAACACTGAAGAACAAACTGATGGTACCAATGACAGTGACTTTACAACAGCTGATAGAGGTAGTTCTATTCATGAGCATTCCGCATTTCAAAGTTTAGGGAATAATTATTTCAAATTGTAATTTCATCAAGGAATTTCTACACAGAATCACAGTAATAAATTCCAGTAGGTGGCTAACTCATGTGCTTTGATACCACCATAAAGCCTAGAGAATCTGGCAAAATAAACGGTTCAACTGTCTCTAATATTGGAATACCAATTTTCTCAGCGGGACTCTGGCAGAGCAATGTGTAACAGTCAAATTCACACTGAGGTCCTTCCATGCAAGTGCCCATACTGCTCACTGAAGGAAATGCATAAGTTCCCAAATGTAGACAGCATCACTAGTATTTCACTAAAAAACTAAACATCTTAAACCGTCCTCTGACTCAGATACAGGCAGTACATGGCAAGAAGAGAAAGGCCAAAGTTTTTTGTTTTGTTTCCAATCAGTAGTTTGGAATTAGTTCAAATACTTGAGCAAGGGTTCTATGAAACTATCAGAGCTCTGCCTATAAATAATGAGATACAGAAGCAAACCTGGATCTAAGAGTAAGAAGACCAAATTTCAGTCAGAGTGCTCTTAACTGTGCAACCTTGGTAACTTGTCCAACACCCCCAGCTAAAAGAAAAAGGACTAAGGTTGTGATTGAAATTGGCCTTGTGGAGGGGACACTATATTAGTTATCTGTTGCTGCGAAACAAGTTACTCCAAAACGTTGTGATTTAGAACAGCACCATTTTAAAATACACACACACACACACACACAATGGAATATTATGCAGCCATCAAAAAGAATGAAATCTTGCCATTTGCAATGACATGGATGGAGCTAGAATATATTATGCTAAGTGAAATAAGTCAAAGAAAGATAAATACCATATGATCTCACTCATATGTGCAATTTAAGAAGGAAAACAGATGAACACATGGTAAGGGGGAAAAGAAAAAAAAAAGAGAGAGGGAAACAAACCGTAAGAGACTCTTAACAATAGAGAACAAACTGAGGGTTGATGGAGGGGGGTGGGTGGGGGATGGGCTAGATGGGGGGGTGGGTATTAAGGAGGGCACTTGTGATAAGCACTGGGTGTGTATGTAAGTGATGAATCACTGAATTCTATTCCAGAAACCAATATTACACTGCCCGTTAACTACCTAAAACTTAAATTTAAAAAAATTTTTTAAAAATAGAAGCATCATTTTAATCTGAATGTTTCTTCTTCCCAGCCTTTCCTTGGCTGTGACACTCAAGTAATGATGAGTGTACAATATATTTTCCAAAACTTAAACATAAATCAGGCACTTATTAAAGACCTAAATTGTAGAATTACCCCAAAACTAGTTTGGAAATCACTGGGGTCAGAAACCATGTACCAAGTGAAAGAATGAAGCCGTGTGTAGCCAGGAAGTGGAGATTTACAGAAGTGGAACATCAGGACCAGGCTGGAGTGGGAAAAGGTTTAAATTAGACCAGAAGCTCATCTGACAATCTCAGCCCAACTGCTGGGCTTCTCTTGTCTGGGAGAATGTTTGTGAAGCCATGAAACCACAGAAAAATGGAGGTGAACTTTACTTAGCATAACCATATGTCCTGATTTCACCAGGGCAGTCTGGTTTATGTTTGTGTCACTACTAACAGTCCTCTTTTCCATTCTCACAAATGTTCCAGCCTGGATAATAAATTATCTCTAACTTTATGGGCACTAAGCTTAAGTGACACATAACTTTAAGGCCTGGGTTTTTAAAACTTGCCTTGCCCATCATTCTTCTCCCTCTTTAATTCCCTTTTGAGCACTGCCTTTCTAATGATTAATTCTCTGCTCAATAACATCCTGCATTCCCTTCTACTAAAACGTTTTACAACTTCCTATTTAGGATTGGGGTATAGCTGGATAGTCAAAGTTAGAATCCTTGAGCTTGATGTAACCTTAAGGTTACCTGGTAATCAATATCAGCAGAGTTTTGATCCAGATGAAGGCATGCAAATGATAACTGACCAAAAATCACAAAGATTCAAACTTCCAGAAGAAGAGAAGGTGATCACTGCATGAGACCCTGAAGAGAAATGTCAAGAAGTGTCTCTCAATAATGGCTTGTGGTAGCTACTGTGGGATGTAACAGAAGGATGCCCACTTAGATAACTGAGAAAAAAGCTTATTGACCAGGCCTCTACCTCTATTCATTTTTGAAATCTGAGCTGGGGTATAAACATTCCAACACCATCTCCATGATGCCAGTTTTTAATGTCTTGTTCAGTAAGTAAATTTTCCTGTAAATTTGTGAGCCAGATGCTCTTGAGTTTGGGGAATCCCAGGGAGGGAGACCAATGCCGAGACATAGCAGGACAAATCGTAGCTCCCGGTGCTGATAACAGACACCAGACAAAGTTGTGAACTGCTCTGGGCCTCAGTTTCTTCATGCATAGAATGAAGGTCTTGAGCTAGGTGGTCTGGATATTTCCTTTATATCCAGTTCCAAATTTCCATGTTTGCAACAATACATTTGATCATTTTTGAACCACTTCCTCATGCTAGAAAGAAACTGCAAGTGCTGGGCCAAACATAAATAAGACATTGTGCTTTTCTTCAAGGAGCATATGGTTTAGTGGAAGAAACAGAGTATTAAAATGTTGGAAGGAGATTTAGATCTCCAAGGAGCATACAGAAGGAGCAACTGCCTGGCCTGGAGGAATCAGGTAAAGGCTCCCTGAAGGAGGAAGCACCAGAACTGAGTCTTTAAGGACATGAAGGAGTTCATCTGTTAAAAATGAGAGGACGAGCATTCTAGACCGAGGAAACAGTGTGTGCAAAGTCTTAGAGGCATAAAACAGCCAATTCAGTAGTAACAGAAGTGCACAGAGTCAGGCATGGGTACTACTTGCAGGCATGTGACGAAGGATGAATTCAGACGCATGCTAAGTAATGTGGACAAGGCCTTGTATTTAAGGGTGAGTTCTTGAAGGATCTTATGCAAGGGAGTAAGATGCTCCAATATGGGTATAAGCCAAACCAAATCTGGATTTTTTCTCCTCCAGATAAGCACCTCTTGAATATTTAATAAGAGATCAGGATGAAAATCAAATAAATGTTGTAGGGTCAATACAATGTTCAAAAAGTAGAGCAGAGAGAAGTACAGGAAATGGAGAGCCATCCAACAGGGAACAAAATAGCAAAGGTCATTACTTTTGCCAATTTGAAATGAAGAAACATAAAAGAATGAGAAAGAACTTAGAGGTTTGTTCGGTCCAATAGTTTCATTTCAGAGAAAAGGACACTGGGGCCTTGGGAGAGGAAGTCACGAGACTCTGGACAACTCACAGCTCTCTGTTCTGTTTCCACCTTTGATCCCATGGGGTTTATGAGTAAAAGCCTTCTTATCTGGCTTGGTTGGTGCTTAACGATAGTCAATTATTTGGAAAAGCAGGATAAAATAAACCCCAAAAATATACATACACACTTTTGACTTTTTATTTTAACTTAAAACAAATGGATGTACATTCATTCTCCAATCTTTCTATTCAGGGTCAACGTGCTCCTTTGAATAGGTAGACGCAGAGATTAGAGAACTCTATCTTCTTTCTTGAACAACACATCACCATATGTATCATCTAAGACTTACAGTGTGATTTCTTTGAAGTAAAGCAAGAGGTTGAAGGCACTTGCAAAAGAATCAAGCATGACATTCTTCTAAATTTTTATTATTTTTCTAATTATTTAAAGTGGTCAGACATTTAATTCAACAGCTATTTTCTTTTTATCAACTCATTTTATCAATGATTTTCAAATCGTGCAGCTTGTTTTTGACAGAAACAATAACCCCTTTCTTAAAAAATCATACTTTTGGTTTCCATGATCTTAAATTTCATAATACAACACAAGTACAACGGCATACACAGGTGTGGAATAAGCACAACCGAGTCCTGGTAAACACACCACTCAATCCTGGGATGGGAGGCATAAGAGGGACTAGAGAGTGGTCCACTACCCAGGAATGAGCAGCATGAGGTGGGTCAGATATGTTTCAGGGAGAAATAGTTCAGTTCACATGGGGAGCAGAGTAAGCAAAAGTCAGTTAAGAGAGTTTCTGATCAAATTCATTTCCTCTTTCCCTCACAGGTAAATGAGTTCATTAATCTGGGAAGATCAAGGGTGGATGTATTCTAGTTTACATGATGTCACTGTTCACATTTTTAAAAACTTGATTACCCAGTGGGGCGCCTGAGTGGCTCAGTCAGCTAAGAGTCTGACCCATGATTTTTGGCTCGGGTTGTTAGATCAAGCCCCATGTCAGGTTCCGCGCTGTCCCTCCCCACCTCAAAAAAAAAAAAAAAAAAAAAAAAAAAAAAAACCTTGATTACCCAGTATCATTCTTCTAATGCCTGACAAACTCTCCTTCTATCATCCAACTAAAAAAAGAAGCTATCTTCCCACAGGGTCTGTGATTGTAAAGAAAAAGAACATGGACTGATAAACAGAAGAAGGTTAAAAACATAGGGCTTTGTACTACAGAGGATTTACTGTTGATTCACTTAAGTTCCCTACGTTTTTATGTCTTTTCTTAGGTGAGCATCTTCGATAACAAAGTCATACTTCCTTCTGACCAGATTAGTGCCATGTCAGTATCTCTGCTTTATTCAAACCCAACAGTGAAATTGATAACATAAAAGATGTAAATTCTCTGTGTGAACGACATACGTCCGTGAAAGGATAACATCATTCTTTTCCAAAGACTCCCCGATTACTTCCTTTCTAATTGGCAAACAGGAAACGTGCTGGGCTTCCTCTTCAGCAGCACCAAATCCAAAAGAAGGCAGCAGATGGCATATATCCTCCAACTCCTAAAATCTATGCGTATCTTTGAATTTCTCAGCTTAAAGGTGGTACTGAAAAATGATATGTTTCCATCAAAACGGGAAACAAGATAACAGAACATGCTACGATCAAGAGGTAGACACCCAGGAGACAGACTGATAGTGGATAATTTGGCTTGAGACAAAAAGATCAGCTTTTAGGGAGGGTGTCATCATTATCCCATAAATAAAAATTTGACAATTTAAAATCAAAGCGGAAAGCAGAGCCTCTCTCAACAATACACTTTTTCATGTTTGCAATAATTTAGGTTGAAATAATCTATATATGTTGGAAATTCTGCCAAATAGCTCTATGGCAGAAACTGGGTTAGGTTAGGCAATGTATGACAAATGTTAGGGGAAGCAAGAGGGACAATTCTTGATTCTAGTTTATTCTTAAGGAAATTGATGACAGGGATAAAACTACTGTAAATCTGTTAAAGATCTAGAAGTTAACATGGCCTCTGGATTCATTTAACCAACATTTTTAGATGACCACCATGCCAGGTCTGTGCTTACCTACCAGAAGTACAAAGACAGAAAGTACTAACAGCGGCTGCTTTGAAGACTCATCAGATGCTACATTCTAGGCCAGGGGTTTATTAGGTACTACACTGTTTAATTCTTCTAACATTCCTTGGAAGTACATACTATTATTACGTCCATTTAACAGATAAGAACAATGAGACCTGAAGATTTTTCTGGGGTCACAAAATTAGCAAAAAACAGAGCCTACATTAGAGCTCAAATAGTGTTAAGCCAAAGAGTGGCTGGATAATCTCTATTTAACATCGCTATCAAGATAAAAGTCTTGTGCTCAAAAAGCTTTCTATTTAGGGGCACCTGGGTGGCTCAGTCGTTAAGCGTCTGCCTTCGGCTCAGGTCATGATCCCAGGGTCCTGGGATCGAGCCCCATATCGGGCTCCCTGCTCCATGGGAAGCCTGCTTCTCCCTCTCCCACTCCCCCTGCTTGTGTTCCCTCTCTCACTGTGTCTCTCTCTGTCAAATAAATAAATAAAATCTTAAAAAAAAAAGCTTTCTATTTACCGAATGGAGGATAAGTAGGACTTGGCTAGGTAGACAGAACCAAGAAAGACACCACTAGACAAAAATAATAAATGTGTTAAAATGACATTTCCAACCTTATTACGTCGACGTTTCTCACTAGGATATAAATGGATATCACAGAATTGTCTGAACAATAAGAAAATCACAGAGCGCAATGAAAAAATACATTGATTACATGCTTTTAAAAAAGCTGATTCAGTTTCTGAGCACCTAACTATTCTCCTTCCCATCAGTTATTGTGGGATGGAATAGGCACCATCTGAAAAGTTGCACCATGCAATATTTTTCTTCCAAGAGTTTTTTTACCAGGAAAACTTCCTTCCATTGAGGAAGCAACAAATTAGAATGGAAATAACAAGTAGCTAAGAACCAAGAGGCTGAAGACAAATGTTTGAGACCAAACTGTGCCATTTATATACTTTATAACAATGGAGAATGTCACTTGGCTTCTATAAACCTTGATACTTCCTTACCTGTAAAATGGGAATTATGCATTCTTTTAACAAACGTGTCTTATGGGCCTGCTAAAAGGCCCCAAAGATGCACCAATAATTAAGACACCAACCCTTGGAAGAAAGCAGTAACAGTGTCCACCTCAGAGAGTTGTTATGAGATTCACTGAAGTCTCGAAGGTGGTCCAGCCATTCACAAACACTCAATAGTTACTAAACCAGGTGATACAATATTGAATAATAAAGAAAAGGTCCCTACAATGATGAAGCTTACATGGTAGTGTGCAAATAAACTAACAGAGGATAATTTTAGAAGGTGATAAACACAAGAAGAGAATAAAACTGGGTAATGCTTTAAGAGTGACAGAGAGGATGGTGCTGCTTTTTAACGTTTGGTCAGGAAAAGTCTCTCTGAGGAAGGAGCATGTGAGTTGAGACACGAGTGATACAAAGGACCTGGCTGTAGAAAGATCCAGGAGCATCCAGTCTACAAAAAGGAAGCATTAGGTGCAAAGTCCCCAAAGGTGGAAACCAGACTCCCAGAAACAGAAATGAAGCCACTGGGGCTGAAGCACACTGACCAGAGGAGAGGGGTGGGGAGGAGGAATACGAGAAGAAGGCATGGAGCCCATCCCACTCAGGCTAAGCACACTCTGGGTCATACCCAAGTGGAACAGACACCAGGGGAGGACTTTAGGCAAGTGTGTGACATAATGTGACTTACACTCAAAAATTCACTCTGGCTCCTGGAGGAAGGAGAGGGGATTGGGCAGACAAAAAGTACACACCAGGATATTGTCCAGAAAGAAAGCCTACCTGGTCTGAGACTTTGGTACCTGGGAATTTTGTAGTGCTATTTACTGAAATGGGAAACAGAGTTCTGCATTTACCATGTTAAATTCAAGATATTTCTTAAATATCATAAAGATATTTAAGTGGAATATTCTACTCTGGGGCTCAGAAGAGAGGTGACAGCTGGTTATACAAATTTAGGAGCTCCATACAAATAGAATGTGGTATAACTGCCTTTTTAGATAATTCTAATGACGAGGAGACAAAAAATGGGAAGAAATATGGAACGAAAGCAGACTGTCAATTTTACTAAGGCTCTTAGGATATTAAATCAGTCAAATATAACCTAGTCATATAGCATTACTGTAATTATTCCTTTCATGCTTATATGTGCTTTATTTATTTATACTTCTCTAAGTTCCAAAAAAAATGAATTTAAGGCTACTTCAAAAAAAATGTTTCATGTACTAAGAATTTCTGCATAATATAATAGTATTTAGTTTGTTTTGTATCTCATCCATACAACGAAGTAATAATTAACTACTTACTACTGGCTACACATCTGCGGTTTCATCTTGAGCTTAGTCAAATAATTATTGAGGAAGTAATCAATTTAAATTGAGTTAATCAATGTAACTCAAAAAATGATCTTTGTGAAACCACCAGGCATATGAAAAGAAAGGAAGGAAGGGAGGGAGGGAAGGAGGAAGGAAGGGAGAAAGGAAGAAAGAGAGAGAGAAAGAAAAAGAAAGAAAGAAAGAAAGAAAGAAAGAAAGAAAGAAAGAAAGAAAGAAAGAAAGAAAG
>NW_023270418.1:15579824-15582168 GCF_011800145.1 Mirounga leonina | reverse complement strand
AAGAAAGAAAGAAAGAAAAAAAAAGACATCACCACTTTCTGATATGGTCTCACTGTATTTTTCAAACTGAAGTATGCATCCTCCTGGAGATAGTATAGTAATGCATTCCAGAAACACCAGAAGTCACAGAATAACCGAAGGAGGAGTAAGAGAAGCAGCTTTGTTTTTCTTTGAAAAATTGGGCAGGAAAAAGTGTTTTTCTACTAAGACAAACGTAAGTAGCGGGTAAGGAGATGGGCAAAATGGGTGAAGGGCAGTGCACAATACAGGCTAACGGGAAATGAATGAGTCACAGGGATGAGAGATACGGTACGGTATTGTAACAGCGATGTATGAAGACAGATGGTGGCTACACTTGTGGTGAGCACAGCATACTGTATACAGTTGTCCAATCCCTATG
Organism: Mirounga leonina; assembly: GCF_011800145.1. Lineage (NCBI taxonomy): Eukaryota > Metazoa > Chordata > Mammalia > Carnivora > Phocidae > Mirounga > Mirounga leonina. The sequence goes on along the minus strand of NW_023270418.1, from coordinate 15,581,768 downwards.
TTGTGCATCTGAAACTGTGTGTCAGCTACACTTTATCAAAAAAAAAAAAAAAGGTGTATCAAGAAGTGGAAGGCAAGCTTTCATTAGTTAAGAGAAAACATAATGCTTCCCAAAACTATAGAACTGGTGGCACCCACTTTGGCTTATGCTGCCAGACCCCCGGAGGCCCAAGTTCTCTGTTCTTTGCTGCTAAAGGGACTCCGGCAGAAAAGTCTGAGGGGCACTGGCTTCATTTTCCCCTGGGCCCTAGGGAGTGTAGTTTTCACTCAATATTGCACAGAGGTAGGGGTAATGCATTCAAATTTCTCCACATCAGACCCGAAGGACAAAGTTTTGCAAGTCGGAATGTCCCAAGTCAAATACATCAGAAACAGCTCAGGACGCCAAGCTTATCTCACGAGTGCACCTTTCTTGTCATCAGAAGAGATAAGGACAAAGAGAAAACAGGGTTTGAGCGGCAGTTCTTTCCTGTAAGCTCAGCCCTGCACTTATGATATGCAAGTTCGCTACTGGTTATTATTCAGACTTGAGGTCCACAAAGGCCGGGCATTTAGGAAGAAGAGAAGCCCAGACACGGGCTTCAGACATGCCATGCTGCTGGCAGGTGGCTCACAGGGCTGAGCTGTCCCTCTTCTCGTGGCCTCTCCCTTGCTCTGGGCCTCACCCCTCCTCACTCACCAGAGCAAAGAAACAAACACCAGCCTTGAAAGAGGAGCCAGGGGGAGAAGAAAGGATTAACTTGGCTTCTTTCCGTGAATTGGAAGGATGAGCCTCAGAATTGGGTGCCTTTTTTTCCCACTCTGGGCTTCAGCAGGACTAGAGGGAACGGACATGTGCCCAGGCTTTATTCCTTTTCAACTAAGTCCTACAAAGGCTATCTCATAGCCTTACCCCATGGACTCAAGTACAAATAGCAATGTCTTGGCCGGAAATCACAGAGCGGAAAAGGCTACATAGGACAGATGTTATCAAATAAAACAAAAAACATTTAAGGACTTTTAAATAACAGTTTCCCACTCCTGGGTCACACTCTGTGGTTTTTGCTCAGCACACACAGCATGCTGGAGTCTTCCTTCCTGCAAAACAGTGGCTCTGTGTGATCATTCTTTTTGAAAGTATTTTTTTCCTTCCCTTGGACCTCAAGTACACAGCCTTGGATTAATCATAATGCAATATTGTCACTGGGCAATGAATGTATGGTCTTCTTTTATTTTTATTTATTCATTTATTTATCACTTAGAAATGTATATGTAAAGGTTTATATGCATAGGGAGAGTTTTACCATATACACATTCTTAAATAATACATTGTTTAGGTTTGTTTTTAAACATTAAAACACCAGTCTATACATGACTTCTGGAATTTGTGCTTTTATTCATCATTATGTTACTGACACGCATTATTTAAATGGTTGCATATTGCTATAGTTCATTCATTTTTACTGCTACATAATATCTTGCTATATAAATACACCGCAATTTGTTTTTCCATTTTTTTCTTAATGCTCATTAGGTTGCTTCCACTTTTTTGTGATATTAACAGACCTACTGTAAACATTGTCTCAATAGATACTTTTTGCTGAATCATGAGGTGAAGTTCTTTAGAACTAAGAAGACTGGTATAAGCCATCAGCCTCCTCTTTATTGGATCACATCTTTAAATTCACTATGCCAGAGAACACTGAATCAGCACAGTAGTGGATTCATTCAACCAGTTTCATATCTTTCCAAGACAAAACACTGAGAGTAACTAATATTTGTTAAGCTCATGTCACATGCCTATGACACATAGACAAAATGAAAACTCGGTCTGCTGTATGTCTCAGCTTACTGAAAAAAAAATGGCTTCCCCCAGACATGCCCTACATATCATGATGTGTACCCTACAAGATCACATGCATGATGTGCACCCTACAAGATCACATGCAAATTCAAAATGGATTAT
>NW_023270418.1:15570628-15579814 GCF_011800145.1 Mirounga leonina | reverse complement strand
ATGTGCACCCTACAAGATCACATGCAAATTCAAAATGGATTATTAGTACATGCAGATCAGCACCTTGAGAGTGATGAAATGTGAGTCAGTTCCTACTTAGTTCAGGGACAAATTGGATGATCTTATTTAATAGCTTTTCACAAATGATAAACACAATAGATTTAAACACCTACATAATACACATACACACACATATATACATATGCATATGTAGCATTCAGATGCAAATGCTTAACTGAGTATATTTCTTCTCTTTGAGTCTTTTTGAAATTAAGATCACATTGAGTTGGGGGAAGTTGGTCACATATTGTAGTATAGTAGTAGGGTAGTAGGATAGTAGTGTTGGGGGTAGCAATGGCAGCACCAGCTAACATTTCATGAGTGTTTACTACTTCCCAGGCATTGTTCTTCCATGCAATTTACATGAATTCACTAATTCAATAAATAAACCAGCCCCATGGAGTAGTCTCCTTGATTCCATTTGCAGTTGAGGACACTAAGGCAAGAAAAGCTAAACACATTCCCCATGATTGTACAGCTAGTACAGAGATGAAATTTAAGCCCAGAAAATCTGACTCCAAAGCATATGCTTCTACCTACTACAGCCAGATACCATACAAGCAGTATCGTCTGTTATAGTCTGAAGGTTCTAGTCCCCATACTGGACTAGACTATCCTTATGGCCACGGACAAATCATTCACCCTCTGTAGGTCCTAATTTTATCATCTAAAAAACAACAGACATGGCCTGTATGATCCTTAATACCCCTTCAAGCTGTCTTATTCTATGCATTTAAGCCCCCAGTACAATTCATCTCTGATCATCAGTTCTCTCCCTTGGACCTAACAAAATTAACCCTTGAATATTCAGAGCCATGTCAAAACAAGAATGTGTAATTGAAGTAGTCTCAGTCCATCTGGGCTGCAATAACAGATACCATAGACTGGGAAGCTTATAAACAATAGAAATTTAGGGGGGTGGGAGGGATGGGGTGGCTGGGTGATAGACACTGGGGAGGGTATGTGCTATGGTGAGCGCTGTGAATTGTGTAAGACTGTTGAATCACAGACCTGTACCTCTGAAATAAATAATATATTATATATTAAAAAGAAGAAGAAGAAGAAGATAGCAGGAAAGGAAAAATGAAGGGGGGGAAATCGGAGGGGGAGACGAACCATGAGAGACTATGGACTCTGAGAAACAAACTGAGGGTTCTAGAGGGGAGGGGGTTGGGGGGATGGGTTAGCCTGGTGATGGGTATTAAAGAGGGCACTTCTGCATGGAGCACTGGGTGTTACATGCAAACAATGAATCATGGAACACTACATCAAAAACTAATGATGTAATGTATGGTGATTAACATAACATAATAAAATTTAAAAAAAATAGAAATTTACTCCTCACAGTTCTAGAGACTAGAAGTTCAAGATTGGGGTGCCAGCATGGTCAGGTGAGGGCCCTCTTCCTGGTTACAGTTTCTTACTGTATCCTCATGTGGCAGAGGGAGCTAGGGAGCTCTGTTTGTTCTCTTTTTAAGAACATTAATCCCATTCATGAGGACTCCACTGTCATGACTTGAGCACCTTGCAAAGTCCCCACCTCCTGATTCCATCACATTGGGGTTAGAATTTCAATATATGAACTTGGGGGGTGGGCACAAACATTCAGACCATAGCCGATGTCTACAGGCACACTGCACCATGTGGGGTTATCACCACTCCTAACACCTAACAAACTTACTTACCAAGAGACACCTACTACAAAGGACAATATATAGTTGGGAGCCAGAAGAAAGGAGATTGGGATGAAAACTTAAACTGTGTAGCCCCTTCCTTAGTGGGGGGGGGAGGGTAGAAGAGTGGTTTAAACACTGTAGCTTCCCAAGAGATCAGGAAAATGAACCCCAGTGTAGGAATGTATGTCTGGAGGATACCTTTTTAACCCACCCATAGATCTTGGAAGCCACATGAATCCGTATGTAGCACAGTCAGTATTTAGAACTCAGTGGTATTTAGAACTCAATTCCATAGGCATATTTACACAGAGTGGCTATTGAAAGCTCCCAGCTGCAGAATCCTGAAGCCGCAAGCTATATTTATGTGCAGGGTTGCTAATCCCTGGTCCCAGCTCTGCTCAAGTCTGTAGAAACACTTCGTCTCTGTAGACAAGTCCTTGTAAATCTCTCCTTGTCAAAGGATTTAGTTCACTGATTGTCAGCCATGAGCTACTTCATAAAACAGCTCACAGAGGAATAGAGCCTTCTGCTCTGCCTTTGGCAGGGAGCTTGTTACACTAGATAACCTTTTAATGACTGTATTCCATTTTAACTCGGCTCCTGAGAGGGAAAGGAAAAAGAAAGAAAAGATCTTTCCTTAATGCTCTGCTTTTTTCATATTGCATCTACTGAAGCAAATTAGAAAAGATGGATAGAGGTTGCTTTTGCCTCTGGAATCCCAGGGCCCTATAACATAAAAATGGGCCAGTTGTTCATTGAAGTGGTGACGTTTCAGGGCTAAAGGAGCCATTGAAGTATGCAAAGACAAAGTTTCTAACCTGGAAGTGATACCAAATCCACAGCAATGCTATTTTTAACACCTGTTTCTGGCTGAAGTGTTACTTTTTAATTCTCTGTTATACTTTGCAGTGATTGTCCTTGTTTTAATAAATTAAAATTAATATTCAGGAGAAAGAATACTGATTTAAGGGAGCACAGAAGTATATGACTGAGCATATTAAAAAAAATCTAAGGAGATTTTATGTCTATTCCCTGATGAATTAAGAGATTACAGGGGGACTATTCTCTCTGAGGAAAGCACTGAAAACAACTACGATTACTGACTGCATTCTGCACAGAGTGGTGTAAAGTATTTCACTTTGATACTGGCTAGAAGATAGGAATTTTATGAAATTCAAATCAGAGTGCTGAGAGCTCTAGAAAGAAAGTCTCTTAAATTAGAGATGTAAGGTTCTGTAACATGAAATACTTCCCCACATTAAAAATGCTGAAATTTCAAAATTCTAGATGCAAGTTACCCTGAGTGAGGGAAAACTACATGACATCTACAAAGCATGGTTCTAGTTATAATATGCACATTTATGTTTAATTTGGACCAAATCTTACATGCAGCAGCAGACCTCATCGCTGACCTCCACTTGAGCTGCTTGCTTATTAACCAGACCTCTCCATTCCTCCATAAAATGTAGAGACAGAAGACCTCACTACGACTATAACTAAAGGCTAGCAGGCTCCTCTTCAGGACAGTGCTCACTGCTGCCCCATCATTAGAGATGAGCACTCACCAGGAGTCAGCTGTGTTCATCTCCAAACTAATTTTTTTTTTAAAGATTTTATTTATTTATTTTGAGAGAGAGAGAATGAGAGAGAACACATGAGAGGGGATAGGGTCAGAGGGCAAAGCAGACTCCCCGCCGAGCAGGGAGCCCGATGCAGCACTCGATCCAGTGACTCCAGGATCATGACCTGAGCCGAAGGCAGTCGCTTAACCAACTGAGCCACCCAGGCGCCCAAACTAATTTTTTTTTAATTCTAAGAGTTTTGGGTTTTTTTTAAATTTCAGCTTTATTGAGGTATAATTGACATATACAATTTTAAGGTATTTAAAGTGCACATCATGGTGATTTGATATACATATATACCTCCAAACTGGTTTATGGCAGTTTGTACCTGTTAGCATCATTGCATAATTTAGCTAAGAACAGTGTATATGGATAAAATTAATTAAAGAAAAAAAGAAGCTGTTCCTATGAAAAATAAATAGAATGTTTAGAAAAATTTGATAAAGTGGAATCATCAAAAAATTATTGTTAGGTAAAATCCTATCTTACTGGCCCCCCGTGAACACACCCTCTCCATATACACAAACCACCAAGAAAATAATTGGGGGAGGAATCTACTAAGAATCTTCACTCAATTTACTTCTCACATATCTTGAGCGGTGGTCAACAAACTTCTTCTCTAAAGGGCCAGAAAATAAATATTTTAGGCTTTGCAAGCTATATGATCTCTGTCACAACTATTCCACTCTGTCACTATAACACAAAATCAGTCATGGGCAATAGCTATATGAGTATAGCTATGTTCCAATAAAAGTATATTTATGAACACCGAAATTTGCATTCCATATCATTTTTACCTATTACAAAATATTATTCTTCAATTTTTTCAATCATTCAAAAAATGTAAAAACCCATTCTTAGCTTGAGGCCACATGAAAACAGATGGTAAGCCGGATTTGGCTTCGGCCACAGCTTGCCAACCCCTGATCTTGAGTCCTCGCTCCATTTTAGAGAAGAAAAAATTCAAATCACAGAAGATGCATTTTGGGTATGGTTTATGTAAGAAGGAAGCTGCAGAACTTTGCTCAGCCAACCCTATTCAAAGAAAATGTCTTGACCCTACATCAAAATATTAATGGACAATTGTATCCTTTAAGTTAAAATAGAATGATTAAGGGTTATGTATCCTACTTTTAAGATTTTCTGTTTTGTCCCCATTTATAATTAATTGTTTAATGTCCAAGATCAGGCATTCGGGGACCAGGTCTGTCTTTTTCACTGCTGAACTCTCAAGCACTGCCAAGTGCTATCAAGGTAGTTGCTAGATAAGTATTTTCTTCAATAAATACGTATCAAGTGATTATTGAGCAACTCCATGCTAGGCCCTCTTCCTGGCTCTATGGATACGATCATGAATGAGACAGGCATTGTCTTTGTTTTCATGGGCTTACATTTGACTGGCAAGAAATACACAAAATGCAATTACATATTTCTTCAATAAATAAATGTGCAATCACCATATAAGCCAATATTTTAAAAATCCATAGCTCATTATGACACATCCTCTCACAAAAATACCAACAAGTTACTTAATAGAGATTAGCTTTTCTCTGCCTATTGCAGCATCTTGATATATCCTGGACCTCAAAGCCTTCAGGTGTCCTTCTTTTTCTGATGGAGTGAGTCACTAGTCCAAAAGGTATTGGTGGGTGCCCTCACACAAAGAGCGAGAGATTACTACTATACCACTACCATCTCTGAGAAGCAGCAGTAGGGCTCAGTAAAACCCCTGTGTATCTCTGGCTCTGTGGGAGACTGACAATGCACCCCTCCCACAAGAAGTCCATGTCCCAATCCCCGGAACCTGCGTATGTTACCTTATGTGGCAAAAGGGACTTTGCTGATGTGATTATGGTTAAAGGACTTGAAATAGGGAGCATATCCTGGATTGTCCAAGTGGGCCCTAGCTAATCACATGAGCCCTTAAAAGTGGAGGAATCCTCTCAGCAGATGTCAAAGGAATGCTCCAGTAGAAGGCCTCCACCTGCCACTGGTAGTTAGAGATGGAGGGGGCATGAAGCAAGGTGTGCGGGAGTCCTCAAAAATCTTGGAATGGGCGTCAGCTGCCAGCCAGTGAGCAAACAGGGAGCTCAGTCCTACAACTGAAAGGAACTGAGTTCCGCCAACAACCTGAATGAGCCAGTAAACAGGCTATCTCTGAGCACCTCCAGAAAGGAATGCAGCCTGCTAACCTTGATTTTGGCCTTTGGAGTCTAAATAGATAGGGGCACCTGGGTGGCTCAGTCAGTTAAGCGTCTGCCTTTGGCTCAGGTCATGATCCCAGGGTCTTGGGATCGAGCCCTGCATCGGGCTCCCTGCTCGGCGGGGAGTCTGCTTCTCCCTCTCCCACTCCCCCTGCCTGTGTTCCCGCTCTCACTATCTCTCTCTGTCAAATAAATAAAATCTTTAAAAAAAATAAAGAAATAAAAAATAAACAGAAACCCAGGTGGGTCCGCCAGACTTCTGCCCTACAGAAACAGTAGGTAATAAATCTGTGTTGCTTTAAGCCACTAAATTTGTGGTTATCTGTTATAGTATCGATTTCAAACTAACACAGGCTCTCCCTAAGAATGCCTTTGAACATCACTGCCCCTTCTGTGGAGAAAGGTGTTGATGCCAAGAAAACCTAGTCTCCAGTGCCAGGTAATTCATTTAGAAATCTCTCTAATGATAGTATTTTTCAAAGAAACTTGTAATGCTAATTACCACCTAATTATTTTTCTAACAGGGTGTAATCATGGGCAATATTTCCAGAACATGCAATACAATTAAAGTTACAAAGTCACTTGGATTATGTGAGCAAAGCAATTGGATGATAAATATCACCTTGCCGAGTCAATTTTCGCACTTGGACTAATAATGGATTAATCTGTATGTAAATCATACAGCCCAATTACAACTTGTGTTTGACATTCCGTCTGCTTTCAGGTGGGGAAAAAAGCCTATTTTCCTGAGAGTAAGAATTGTCGGTCTTACATAGTTGAAGAACCACTCACTATAATTCCCCATGTTTCTGATTGCATCATCATGGGCATGACCCTCCATGTATGCTGACCTGCTTGTTGGATTTAGTATTATTTCAAGAAGATATCCAAAAACAGCAGCTTTTTTCAGTGGAGGATAAAAGGGTGTTTGCTTGCCTCGTACCTGAGGAGAGCTGCAAGGCTCTCATCTCTACAGGACCTCTCGTTTTTTCTTTTTCCATCACAGAGTTGACTGAGGGTGATCTAACGCAGTCATTGCTCAGAGTGTCAAGAATTTGGAGCAGAGATGAATGCCAAACCAGGATTTGGTAAGAGGAAGATAAGATATGCAGGATACCATGTGGGACAGAACCCAAAAGGAAAAGAACAGAGTGCCACTTGGAAATCGAAAGCCATCTCTAAACCCCTGGAGGGGATGCAGAAGCCACCTTTAGGAAAAGACCAGTTTGTTTTCTTGTCTGTTTATTCATCTGTGGGTGTTTGTAGGGAGAGGGGACTACCTCAGTGGCTGCTGTGACTTTATAAAGGAAATGCTCAAAGCCTGGTCCCAAAGGGAGAGATGAGCAAAACTGGTGCTGAACCACCTTACAAAACAACAGAAGAGGCGGCGCTTTTGTCCAGCGTATCTTCTCTGCCTAGACAACTGAGCCAGGGGTGTGCAGGAGTCAGCTCTGACAGGCTCTCATAAACCTCTCTTCCTCACTCTGCTCAGTGCTATCACATTGGTCGTTTGATATAGGCCCAAGAGAGAGTATTGACATCATGCAGATCTACAATCCTTACAGATCAGTGTTCTTGTTCTCAGAAAACCAGTGGCTAAAGAGAAATTTTATCACACACTTGAACTGACCATGCAACAGTAGCTAGGGCCTTGATGTGCTCCCTGAGGCTGGAAGCAGAGGGCTGGTCCCTAACACAGGCCTGAGAAAGCGAAGCAGCCTGCAGTGACATGGGTGGTGGACTCGACAGGTTGGCGTGACCAGATGGCACCACTCGTGGGAGAGCACCAGCTTGCAGGTGCCTTTGGTCTTGTCCACCAGGGCCACCTAGAAGGGCAGAGGGAGCACTAAAGAGCTGGCAGGAAACGCTGGGTGTCTAAGGGCTGTAGAAGGATGCTCCTGTGGAGTACGAACTGTAGGCTCCTCAGTCAGAAGAACCATGGAGCAAGGTCCCCAGGATGAGAATCTCTGAAACAAACTGCACTACCGCCCTACAGAGAGAATGGACTCGAAGTAGCTGCCACACCAGTAAGTGAGAAACCAGCTTAAGACAGACTCGTCTCAGTACGACCTCTCCTATCCTTTTTCCATGCTTCGCTCTCAGCGCTCTGACCTTAGGAGTTGTGAGCAGCTAGCTAGCAAGTTGAAGAGAAAGAAGAAGTGCGAGGCAGAAGCACCGAATAGATGCCCACCGTACCGCCTGCCCGCTGTCAGCCTGAGGCGGCCCCAGATGTAAAGAGGCAGAGAACCTGACGTGAAATCTTCCTTACGGAGCACCTTCCAGTGGACGTTCTAACTTCTGTGTTCAAGTCTTGTTTGAAACTTAAGCAACCTGGGAACTTTCTACTATCTAAAAAGGATAAAAGGCGTAAGGAGGCAGGGAAGCTTTCCCACACCGAATATATTTCAAAGGGACTATGGGAGACACACACACACACACAAAATGATTTTAAAAAAAATTGTAGTTGTGTTACATCATCATTTGTCTTGTTCAAAAGACCAATTACATCAAATTTGGGAAAACCTGTGCCCACCTAAACATATCTTCTTGCAAAACTGGAAAGAAATAAAATATATTTAAAGGAATGATACTTGCTCTACTGACAACAAGAATTTTTGTTTGGGGAAGAGATTTATAAACTACATTTTAGTGCAAAGTGACAAAGCTGGAAGTGATCCAAAAGTAATCTTGGAAAATCAAAGATCTAGAGCTAGCGCTATAGAAAATGAGACACATTCCTAACAATACCTAATGTACTTACCAAAAGAAGAGTGGGTTCTTCCAAATCACTAAGATTTATGTGCAAGAATGAAGCAGTAAAATGCAAAGTGAAAGAGAACCCCCCCATCAAGTCACACTAAGGAAATAGCAAGAATTAACTGCTCAAGAGCTGGAGAATTTAGCACAAATGTATATACAATAAGCAAATTCTCTAGTTGGATTGGGAAGACATTTTTAAATACGATTAAAACCAATGATCAAAACTGGAGCGGGAGGGCTTACCCCTTTTCCAGGGTAGAGAACAGCAGGACATGTTTTTCAAAATAATATAGAGAAAGCTCTCAAAGGAAGACTAAAACCAGAGGCTTCAAAGAAAAAAATCTATATCCCCTGCTGCAATATACTTAGTGAAGTGAAGAACCAGAAGAGACAAAAATGGCAAAATTGGAGCTGGAATAGTGAAAATCAAAGAGCCAGTGAGAGGTGTGTAGACACAGAGTGATAACAGAAGAAGGATGGCTCACAAACCTAAAGACACCACCTACAGGGGCTTAAAATAAGCAAGATCAAAGAGAGAGAAGGTGGATGGGGAGCTGGTGAGGAAAAGAGTCAAGGGAGGGGAGGGGGGCGGGGCGGGGAGATAGCAGTCAAAGGGAACCACAGGTTAAGTTTTGAAAATGAGAAAAGGGGGCGCCTGGGTGGCTCAGTTGGTTAAGCGACTGCCTTCGGCTCAGGTCATGATCCTGGAGTCCCTGGATCAAGTCCCTGGATCAAGTCCCTGGATCGAGTCCCGCATCGGGCTCCCTGCTCAGTAGGGAGTCTGCTTCTCCCTCTGACCCTCCCCCCTCTCATGTGCTCTCTCTCTCATTCTCTCTCCGTCAAATAAATAAATAAAATCTTTTA